>NC_063203.1:12883002-12948002 GCF_017589495.1 Alosa alosa | reverse complement strand
TTGACCTTGCCATGCTGCACAGCTGCCTCGGCCTCAAATCAGTCCTCTCATCCTGTGTGTGTGTGTGAGACAGACAGACAGACAGAGAGAGAGAGAGAGAGAGAGAGAGAGAGAGGATGTATGTGGGTGTGTTTTGCGTCTTGCACAGGTCCATATTAACAGTGCCCTTTGAGGTTGGTGATGAGTGGGGGACAAGATCTACTCAAATAGCATGTATACACCAATACAGAAAGATGCACTGTATCATGTGATCCATAGGCCTATTACTGACACTGGATTTTTTGGAACTGAAGTGTCGTGTAGTTGTTAAAGACCTTCAGCCTTCAAGTGGAGAATCTTCACAGATCACATCACACAGATCACATGAGGTCAGTGATAGTCTTGTGACGGCGATTGATATTCAGCACGGCTGAGGAGCTTTATTTTTACTTACCCCTCTAAACCCTGACCACTACTCGAGCCATTATCTCAACAATGGGAGGGCTTGAGTGGAAAACTGCTCAGAGATGGAAGAAATGCTCCTTCAAAGAATGATTACTGAGATGGTGGAATCTCTAAAGCCATTATAGACCACAGAGAGAAGACGTCAATCAGGTCTAATATGGATGTTTCCACATTTATTCCTGCTGTCAGTCTGTTTAGACTCTTGACCATATCTAAAGTCACTCCAACTAAATACATTAGAATAAAATGTAAATTATAATATGAAATTGAAAAAACATACAATTAAATTTCACAACGGTCTCTAGAGACCGATCGAGTCAAGTTCAGTTTAGAAAGCAAATTTATAACAGCCAAGACTGACCCCAGTGCTGTAAAAGTAGTGCCCATTTAATTAATTTGGACTTCAAAACAAGACCATAAGTAATTCATGATTACATGCGCTCACAGTTCTGCTTCTCCCTGCAAAATCACAGCTGAAAATCATTACTTATCTTCAGTATTTTGAGCTGCAAACATAATGACATAATTCCCATAAACTGTTGGGGAGAAATAGCACGGCTTTTTTAGATCCGATAATTACTTTACAAGTAATTTTTTACAAGTGGTTTTTAGGTAAAGCCAATCTCCTTAAATTAAAATATAATGTAATGGTGATGCTTAAATTATATTGTGTACTTATCATGGTGTAAGCAACAAAAGGAATTTTCATGCATATTTATTCTAATGTGAACTCATCAAAAGTTTCAAGGACAAGTCATGATATTTGGAAATAAATCACCACAAGAACATCAACATTTCATTCAATACTTTAATTACATTGTTGCTTATTATTCAGCCTGACTGACAACTTATACCCATTCATTCCCATTTTATTATGGCCATTACTGTTTTCTCACTGAACGGCTTCTGTACACAAAATGTATTTATAATATAATAATATACTATATATACTGTATATATGTGTATATATACTGTATATATATGTATGTATTATACAAATGTATACTATAATAATATAGTATATATACTGTATATATATGTATGTATTATACAAATATAATGTATTTGTATTGGCTCCAGAGTTGTAATGTAACCTTGGAGCCCATGTAAACTTCCTCAGCATATAGTAGTGAGGATTCATTCAGATGAAATCAGAAATATCTGACGATAAACAGCCTTATCACTGATATTCTCAGATACTGGCCTGCACACAGAAGTCGAGTGATAATGTTGGAGGTCCATCTAAATAAGATTATATCTTATACTTCTCTTCTCACCCTGGCTCTCTGTACCCAGATCTGAAATAGGACTGGAGTAGATGACCTTTACCCTCATTCAGAGAGTGGTTCTATAGGACAAGATTACATTTCAGAATGACATTACAACTGAAAGTAGGGAAGTATCAGAAAATGATAACTGGCACATTCTATGTGCAATTCACACATACTGTACATATCAATGGCCACTAGAGGGAGCAACAGCCCTCCCATTGCCAGAGCCAAATACGGCTCTGCCCATTGCATTTTCCTGATCACAGATTTGTGGAGAATTGTTATACAGCTCCACTAAAGCATATGCAGCTTCATGATAGCATATGATCTAAATATATATCTCAGTGCCTGATTTACCAACAGTATTCAAATTCACAATTCTGTCTTCAACATATTTTTCAAGGACGGTTAGATGCTTCAATGCATCAGCCAGAATGCTAATTCCAAACTTTAGTTATTTGAACATCCATTTAACATCCAACATGCCACCAAGACCCTGAAGTTCTTTGCTAATTTGTAAATGAGCTGATCCAGTGATGTGAAAGAAAATTCCTAGGAAATCACTGCCCTCTTGTGGTCTTTCCAGGACATGACAACTGATCACTGATCATGAGTGAGTAGGAGTAAGATGGCAGGGTTTGTAACATAGTACAAGAGAGGTTGATATATAGCTTAAAACCTAGCAACTACTGCACGTCATAGTGATATATATATATATATATATATATATATATATATATATATATATATATATATATATTAAGAGATAGCAATTAAGCTTGACTAGATTTAGTGTGCAACAAAAAAGGCATCTGTAACCAGTATAACATGTGCAGAATATGTCATAAAGTAAGATAATCTACCCAGTCATTGCTTTTGTTAGACATTGTTTCATTGACACACAGAGAGAAGAGAGAGAATTCTGTGCCTATGTACTGATGATACATTTCATGGGTCTACACTCGTCAAAATATATAATTCCCATTGTTTTCATGGCTATGAAGTAACTGACTTGACAGGGCAGTGTCACTGGAAGTGTTACTACAATGTCAC
Source organism: Alosa alosa (assembly GCF_017589495.1). Taxonomy (NCBI): domain Eukaryota; kingdom Metazoa; phylum Chordata; class Actinopteri; order Clupeiformes; family Clupeidae; genus Alosa; species Alosa alosa. The sequence goes on along the minus strand of NC_063203.1, from coordinate 12,945,234 downwards.
AGTAATCTAGAGAGACCATATTTAATTTGTAAACTCTCTACTCTAAGACATAAGTGCATGAGTGACATAAGGCTTAATGTACTCAGTCATATCAAACCCTATATTTCTCAAAGTGTTAATATGCAACAGCCGGCAATCTGTCATCTACAATGACATTTTCAATCCAATGCCATGGCTGAACTGTATTTAAGTGGAATAATAATATAAACCAACCATAGACCCAGTGCCAATAGATTGCTATATTTCTCTCCTCTACTTTTGCACTAGACATAAACCTTAGTCCAACACAACCACGGTAATGCATCAGATATCAGGGTTAATTCTACCGGCTGTTTAAAACCTTTTAAAAGGCACAGTGACATTGTGTTGGTTTGTTTGGTACAAAAACAGCACTTGGGGCTGGGAGGTGTGTCTGTGTGGTGGGGTGTAATGTGTTTTATTTCATGTCTGCCTTTGCGGGGCACCATATCCATCAGCAGAGTGCTGCATTCTGAAGGCACAGAGGATTATAGAGTCTCTTATCTTCTCTGTGGGACCACTGCTATTTCCCCTCAATCCCAAAGTACAACTGGAAAATCTCCCCACAACCCTTCTCACTGAGGAACTGGTACAGCTGCCCAAGGTCCATGTGATTTCCTCGGTTTCCATGGGGATCAAAAATAGCCTCGTCGAACCCAGTGAACTTGCGGTGCGAGGCCACTCTTTCATCTATGGTGCCATCCTCGCTGTCCAATGGAATATCCTCTCGATGGCGAATCATGATCCTCTTCCATGTCAGACACTTTACTCTGAGGAAATAAGGAGTGATGTGAAAGATATATTGAGTCTGCACTTCAAATAAGATTTAACATAATGGAAAGAAGCATTACAGTTTTTCTTTGGGCTCTCTATTTCCCCACCCATAGCTTAGGCTAAAGTGCAAGTTAAAGGCATTTCATGAGACCAAGCTCTCCCATAGATCTCAATCACCTCCTTTTCACTGCTTTCATGCTTTTTATGTGTTTTAACAATACAATTTACATAGGTTGTAGGTTGATTAACAATTAAATTTCACAATAAACTGATTGAAACTGTCCTATTTATACTTTTTAACATATCAAAATGCATATTATTTTATTCATACCTGCTCCAAAACTCATCACATGGGGTCCTAAGCCCCTCCACACAAACAACCCCAGGTTTGCCAGGCATGCTGAAGCCAGTGAGGTTGAGTTCCTTGGACCATTCCAGAATGTTCTTTCTTTTACTCTTATTGTAGATGTGATGGCTGTAGATCCAGAGCCGAGTGAAAGCCTCCTGGGTGGGACCTGACGAGGTATCTTTCTTCGGGACAACCGCTGACACACTCTTGTCAATGTACTGAGCTGCATTATCTTTTACCCACTCGAATGCTGATAACAAGCAAACCTCCCCAGAGCAGTTCTCCAGCAGGTACGAGTTGAGGTCGCTGTGCAGTTGGGCTTGCTGAGCTCTGCTGAGTTGAGCACACCTGTCAGATGAAAATAATATGCATTGGAACGAACCAATTAAGACAAAAAATGTCAATAACCACCAATAATTTATATTATTGTAAAATAAAACCAAATATGTTATATCATTTTGTGTTTAATTAAAATTGTACCTACCTGACAGAAATCTCTGGTAGGACTTGTGGGTAGTCAGACACATATGCGCAGGAGATTGTGATGTCCACCTGTGGTAAAGATATCACCATTAATTTTTAATTTCAAGAACAAATACATTGACCAAGACACCTTTATGAAAAAAAAATACATTCATACACATGGCTATGGTATTAACCTCTTTGAAGTTGATAGTGTCCATTTTATGTTTTATCAAAAAGTCAGGTCTAGAATGTGGAAGTGTGTTCGAGACCCCCTCAACATAGTCTCTCAACTCAGCAAAAGCCAGCTGGTCAGTGACGACAAACTCCTCTTCACTTGGGAACATGCTTGAAAGGAGCTCAAGCTCAGCGAGCTGAGCCTCAGCTTCTTCTAAAGCCATTTCTGCAGAGTACCCTTCTCTCAAGAAGATACAACATGCATCGAAGTGTTCAAAGTACAATGATTTGCCACGACTGCAGCTTGTAATGCTAACCGGTATCATGCGTTGACAGCTCACTTCTGTTCTATTATCGTTACCATTACAGATAATTACGGATCTGTAAATAATATAGCTCAATTTCCAACTTAAATAACGTGCCACCTTTTGTTTTGGCACTGAAAAGAAAGCTACACTAAGCTACTGTAGGCTACACTGTACCAGACATTCTCTGACTGTACACACTTCAACGCTCTGGTTCATTAAAAACGGGTGTGAAGCATGACTCCAAACTGCAGCGGGAAGTGGTGATATTTAAACAATCGGCATTTTTAAAACAGCAATTCATAACATAAGGTCGATCTATCCACTTTGCATTGATATCTGCCAAACAGTTTATCCGTAGGCAAAACAGTTCCGGTGCAAAAGGAAGTGAATTGTGTTCTGGAGAGCATCTGGTGATTCCACGTTTCGAACTCAGTTTTCCTCAAAAATGTGTACATTTAATAACGCTTGCGTTATACACAATGTTATTCTTTAGATTATAAAATTGCGTTTTTATGGACCTAATTTTTCATTAGAATGAAGATGATGCGTCGACAACGCGCCACTTTGAATTTTGTTCAGCTTAAAGATCACTCAAATCTACGCTTTTAACTTCAGGTAGCGTTGAATGAAAGAACGTTGATGATGAATTATCATAAACAAAACTAGCCTGCTAATTATCTGCAGGCATGTTGATGTTATCAAGCTGTTTTTATGTTAAGGCTTGTTTCTTTAAAAAAAGAGTTCCTCTACATATGGTGGTTTGTAATGTTAATGTTATATGTAAACAGAGATTGGGCATTTTACCATCAATTTGGTAAAGCTATGTGGACATTTGTCCTAAGATGATTCGCTAGCATTCACTAGCTATCAATGACTACATCTGTTCATTTAAGATAGCAGATAAGCACACAAGCTATCTTAGTTAACAGTACAAACATGAGTCATTACTAAGATAATAAGTACAATTGTGTTAAACAATAAAAGCTTGTTTTCTCAGTGATGATTCGTATCGATACAATCGGCTGCTAGAGACAGCTCTAGATAACTTGAATGGAGCTATTCGTTCAACTATTTGCCCATTTGCACTTGTGTATCTGACAGAGGATGCCATAAAGGTTGAAATGAGTGAACCAATGGGGTCATATCCACTGACACTAATTGTTGTCAATTGTCTGTATTAATCAATGCTAGATTTTCTCGTAATCCTCTGCCACTCGCGATGGGTAAGAAGAAAGGGAAGGACAGAAGTTCTAAAGAGGAAAACTGCGTGGACTTGACAGGTATAGTGCCTAATTGAATCCCTGGAGGAATGAAGAATGGGTGAATGATTCAATCTGCTCTAACATTAAAGAGTCTCTCAATCTCTTTCAAGGCCCTTCCTGTTCCCACATTCGCAAGGGAATAGACCACATCTTGTTTAAGAAGACTGCTCCAGATGTCGATTGGAACTTGTGTCAGGACTGTCAGGAGGGACCCAACACAAAATCTGAGGATGAAATGAATCAAGAGCCACAGGTTGTATGGATGTGCCTGAAATGTGGACACAGGGTAAGTAGAGTTGTGTTGCAGCAGTTCCTAAGTTTTATTCTCTTCAGGGATTCATTCCATGCTACTATAATATTGTTATTATCTTTTAAACAAAACTAATACTTAAGCTTTTGCAACTATATGGCTACTTCCTTCCAGTCAAATCAGAGGTCCCTGGGTCACAATAAGTTTAAAACCCCTGGTTGACAACATTTCAAGTTCAAGACATTCCATTCTAGACATGGAAAGTCAGGGAATGTTATCATTTTTGGGGCAGTCATAGAATATCAGGGAATTTTGTTGTAGCAGTTTAAAATTTACTTTCCAAAAATAATACATTAATTCAAATATTTCCACAAAGAATTGGAGTATATATGGTTATTGGCTTTACTGCTTTTTGAGTAGCCAAAATTTATTTATTCAATGATTCTTGATTCTTGAACGCTGTGTGGCTGCTCTGAAATCATTGGTCGGTATTGTACAATTAATTATATAGTAAGTCATGGAAATTCAGGTTTTTTGCTGGGAAAATTCACGGAATTTTACATTTGACTTAGAGTGGAACCCTGTACAAAGTACAACATGTAGTGAAATGCTTAGTCCTCTGACTTAAATGACTGTTCAGTATTTATATTAATGTAGATAAATAAATAAATCAATAAACAAAGGGAAAATATAGATAGATAAAGATAGAAGATAAGTTTTAGGCTACTGTGATAAGTATGTATGAATCGTTAAGTATGCTTATGTGATGTAAGTTGTGTGCATGACTAAGTGCATTGAGATGTTTTCATCATATTATGTGCAATTTGAGCCATGATCTGTCTCCTCTGCAAAATGCAAACAAAGTGCTCCTTATTTGAAAGGGCTGTGGGAGATACTCAGAAGATCAACATGCTGTGAGGCACTATGAGAAGCCACGTTCAGATCCTCATTGTCTGGTACTGAATCTGGACAACTGGAGTGTATGGTTAGTCTCTCTCTCTCTCCCCCTCTCTCACTCTCTCTCTCTCTCTCACTCATGAATTCTTTCTGTACGAGTGGATGCATGAAATGTTCTCTATCTTTCAGGTGTTACATCTGTGATGATGATGTTCAGTATTCAAGCACAGGACAGCTGGCTCAGTTGGTGACCAATATAAAAAAGCTTGCACTACCAGACTATGCCAGTAAAAAGCCAAAAACAAGTGAGTACCGTAATGCCTTATTACAACACGTACATCATAAAAGTTGTAGCACATTGCTGTGAATTAACCATTAACCATGGGTTCAGGTTTCTTGTGGCAGAATTATGTAAGATGTGTCATGATTATGCTTACTTTTAGCAATTGCTAGAAAAGATGGAATGAAATGACCATAATTCCTTGTTTTTCTGTGGCGCTTTTAGAAGAACCCAGCATCAGCCATAATGACTTGAAGGAAGAGGAAAGCAATGATTTGGAGGAAGAGAAGGAGGAGAAGGAGAACAAAGGCAGACAAAAGAAGAACGTTAAGAAAGACACCAGCCCAAAGGGAAAGAAGACTGAGGCAGTGGAAAACAGTGGTGCACTTTTAGTCAGGGGGCTAAGCAATCTTGGGAACACCTGTTTCTTCAATGCTGTTGTACAGGTGAGCGCGGAGAAGTCTTTTATTTGAGAAAAACAAACAACCTAGTCCTCTAGCAGTACAGTTCTCAGATAGTATTTGTGTGTACTTTGTAGTATTTCTGTACTTGGGAAAATCTGTATCACACACAACACAACATCGCAACCTGCTAAAGAAGTCTGTAAGCTGTGAATAAATCTATTATTTTAGATTGTGGTTCAAGTTCAGATACTTCATGTACTTTGCATGTACTAGAAACCTGAATGTGATCTGCGGTGTTGTTACACATTATTAAGACGGGTTAAGCGGTTCTACAGGGTAATAATTAGGCATTAATTGACCTTTGTCACTGGGGTGTCTCTAGGAAGCACTGAAATAACAAATTATGCATTTAAAGGGATGTTCTACCATTTGGGGAATTTTCCACCTCCCCTTGAGTTAAACAATTGATTTTTACCTTTCTCCAGTTCATCCAGCTGTTCTGTGAGTCTGGCGATACCACTTTTAGCTCTAGCCTAGCATAGATCATTGAATCGGATTAGACCATTAGCATCTCGCTTGCTAGCATCACGCTTAAAAGTGACTAAGATTTCTGGTAATTTTCCTATTTAAAACTTGTGTCTTCTCAAGTTAGTAAGTGTAATAAGACTAACGGAAAATGAAACTTTAGGCTGATTTGACATGGAACTATACTCTTATTCCGGCGCAATAAACTGCTACAGCTCAAACTTGTTGCTGGAAGTTACAGCCTACGGGGATTACTTTCAGGTGCTGCATGATATCATTGTGCTCGTGCACCCATGGTACGTTCACAACGTTTCTTGATTATTACACCGGAATGAGAGTATAGAGAGTATAGTATACTGTGGATGCTAATGGTCTAATCCGATTCAATGATCTACTGTATGCTAGGCTGGAGCTAAAAGTGGTATCGCAGAACGGCTGGATGAACTGGAGAAATCAATCTGGTAAAAATCCATTGTTTAACTCGAGGGGAGGTGGAAAATTAGCGTAATTCCCCAAATGGTGGAATATCCCTTTAAATTGGCAACATAATGCAGTAGATTATAGGGATACATGCAGGTGGTATCAGCATATTAATGCTTTGTTTGCATCCTCGAATTAGGTCCTTAAGTTTTTTTTTTTTTTTTTTATCTTATGTGGACACTGGAGTCATGACTCATTAAAGGGATGTCCATTTTTTCTAACCAATCCTCTCTTCCTATAGAACCTGTCCCAGACCCAGTTTTTGAGGCAGGTCCTCAGTGATGTTACACATGAGAAGATCACCGTCACTTTGACACCTAGCGTCTCCTCAGAACTGGTGAGTAAACTTGAAGCAGTGTTACATAAGAGTTTTCATCAGTGTTATGGAATGTTGACTTTATGATATACATCCGGTACTCATGTTATTTTTAAGGGCTGAAATAATCCAGATAAATATGTAGTAGATGTTGTATTTTAGGATATCTCTCAAATTAAATCATGTCCAAAAGTTATTTAAAATCTAGCTAAGCCTGTAAGCTATTTTGAGGACTCTCTCCTTAAGGGGATTGATTAGTTAGATCTGGGTAGATACTAGTGGTGCCAATTTAACCCTCAGCTTTTTGTAATGAGGTGACTTGATCTAATCACTAAAAAATACTTGCAACCGCAAATGAAAATGCAATGCAACCACACACACACACACACACACACAAAGTGAATTTCATAGGATGGTTTCACAGGGCAAAATGTTTTCTAAAAGTACACTAGTCTCTTCCTATTTTATGTTTGTATGTAATAGTTAGATAATTGCCTTCCATCAGACACGGTTTTTGGAAAGTGGTCCAAGAACTCCATCTTCAGTTGCTGTTCAATTTCATTAATTGACTACCCCCCCCCCCTCCCCTCCCCCCCCCTCCTCCTTCTCCTCAGGATCCTATTAAGGTGCAGCTAGATCAGCCTGGATCCCTTACCCTCTCCATGTGGCAGCTGCTTAACGAGATCCAGGAAACCAAGAAAGGGGTTGTCACTCCCAGGGAGCTGTTCACTCAAGTGTGTAAAAAGTAAGTCTGACTAAACAACATTGGATTGATCCCCCCCACACACACACACACCCTCAGTTTTCTCCTCAACACTGGATAGTAACTGTTACAGGAACCGTTGTGGATTCTTATAGCAGAGGAGGAAATTAAACTGTGCTGTAAAAGCCACTGACCGATACTCCTGATCACTACTCCAGGGCTGCCAGGTTCAAAGGCTTCCAGCAGCAAGACAGCCAGGAGCTTCTGCGCTATTTGCTGGACGGGATGAGGGCTGAGGAAATCAAAGTAAGAGACCTGCCGCTGTTTAGATAATTGAGATGTAAGAGGAATGGATTGACTGATTTTTAATGGAGGGTTTGGACCACAGAAATGTTCCAATGGTGCGGTTAAAGATTCCAGCAGTAGTTTTTGAATTTGTCTTTGTTCACAGAGATTTAAAGCTGGAATATCGGAGGCTCTGAAAAGCTCAGGAAAGAATGCAGACTCAGAAGAATCCAAGACATTGATGAAAAGTAAGCAGCATTCATAAGTCATATGTGTGTATTGTCAATTTTCAATTTCAATTTAATTTTACTTATAGAGCACCAAAACATTACACATGTCTCATGGCTCTTTACAGAGTGTTAGACAATCAGAGAAAAGAAAAGAAGGCCCATGGGTAACAGGGGCGAGGAAAAACTCCCTAGAATTGAAGATACTATATTGTACATCTATTTCATTTATGTTTGTTTCCTAATTGTCCAATGCTTTGTTTACAGACTATGAGAAAAATGGAACACTCAAAAACTTTGTTGACCAGGTCTTTGGGGGAGAGATGACCAGCACGGTGATGTGCAAAGAATGCAAGACGGTATGTAGTAAAAGAATCAGCATTCTGAAGCGCTCACTGAATATCCACAGAGAGGATAGTAGGCCATGAAGGTTCTCACTCTCTGTACTTATTGTTCCCCCCCAGGTGTCTGTCGTGACAGAAATGTTCCTTGACTTGTCACTTCCTGTTTCAGATGAGGTATTGTAACCCATGGCCTGTTCTCAGCAGTAGATATTATCCATAGTTAAAATGCTCATTGAGCTGTATAAAGGTATTAATATTGCGCTGTTCCCCTTAGGCATACAGGAAAAAGAATCAAAAGAAAGTTGTGCAGAGGAGCAGCGTGAGTGATGATGGATGGGACAGTCCTACTCCGGTGACCAATGGGAAAGAAGATATGCCAACGGGGGCGGGTAGTAAGTACCAGCAGAAGAAGGCAAAGAAGCAAGCCAAGAAACAAAATAAGGTAAACCAATGCACAACACATTCTCATCATGTAGCATTCAAAGTAATTCATATGTATACTTAATACTTACACCGAAGTGAACTACTTGATTGAAAATGTCCGTTTCATCATCTTCCACTTCCATGATAGATCTAACTTGTCGCCCTGTCATAAATTCAGATCACTGTAGTTGTACATATTTACTAGGCACTTCAATTCATGGTAACTTACGGCTCATACACACAGTTGCGTTCCGTCAACGCATGCCAGTGGGTGTTCCCGACGTAGCTATGCAAATGACTTAAGGTATAACGGGAATTTGATTGGCTGGTGCCGTCTGTTGTTCGCTTGTTCGTAATTTGATTGGCTGGTGCCGTCCGTCGGTGCAGCAACAGCTGAACTTCTCAACGCGAGCGACGGGAGCAACGTGACGCAACGGACCCACAATTCAGTTCGGCAACAGATGACGTAAGCCCATGTAAATTGAACGGGATGCGTCTCCAGAACTGCAACGCACGCAACTGTGTGTATGAGTCGTAACAGCATAGGTGTATATATTTTATGAATGTGTGGACTGCTTGGGAATCATTGTTGCATGATTGAAGCTAGCTTGAATATATTCATGTCTACTCAAATCCATCACAATGGCAAATCTGCTTTACTGGTAAATGTGTGTATTTATAGAACCAAAGGCGGCAGCCAAAACAGGAAGTGAAAGTCTCACTGGACACAATGGGGAACGAGGACGAGATAGGCGGCGGTGATGCTGAGGCGGCCTCGCCGAGCGTGGCCACCGAGCCTGAGGCGGGCTGCGAGACGGACGAGAACACCCAGATGGACACGGAGCAGCCGTCAGAGGTAGATCACTCTGAGCAGGGACAGGGGAAGATGGATGAGTCTCCCAAGGGTAATGAAGGTCAGCAGCATCAGCAGCATGATGGAGAGGAGAAGGATGAGGAGGAGGAGGATGATGAGGAGGAGGAGGAGGCCGCAGACGAGTCCGCAGTCAGTAATCGATTCATGGCGCTGGCCGAGGACCAGAGTTCCAAATCGCAGACTGATGATGGCAGGACCAAGGAGAAAGACGAGGAAGTGGTGAAGGATGCCACACAGGTGCCTTCCGTCGAGGACGAGGAGGAGCAGGAGGAAGAGAATTTGGCTGAAGAGCTGAACCACTTGTCCCTAAATGGGACTTCAGAGCCGTGCGAGGCTGCTACTGAGAATGGGCACGATGATGAGAGCCCAGAGTACACAGTGGTGAACCAGGACCCTGAGAAGGCCTTCCACACCTTAGCCACCAGGGCGGCGCCAGACAAGCAGGAGTGCTCCGTGGACTCCTGCCTCTTCCAGTTCACCGAAGTGGAGCAACTCACTCAGAGTAACAGCTTGCTGTGTCTCACCTGCACAAAACGCCAGTCTGGGTCCAAGGCCACAGAAGGTAGAGGATGTCAAAATGATACGACTCAAGTTTCTGAGAAAGTCGTGACTGAAATGTAACGACTCAGCCGATAACTTTGTTTTGACAGTCTAGACTGAATGCAAGAACTTTATCACTGCTCATCTCCCCTTGGGAACTAAACCCATTACTTTGCCATTGTTAGCGCCACAGGCTTTCTTTTTAGCTATTTTCTAAACACTTAGGGAAAGTACTGGGCCTTGTATTGATGTTTCCATAAGCATGCACCTCTATAGCATCATCAGCAATAATAGAAAGCCATTGTGAGATGATCTGTTCCTAATGTGTGAGCCTGGGGGGGGCGCCAGTAAGATGTGGTGTTCTGTTGCTCTCCGTAGGCTCCAAGAAGAGTGTATACAGGGATGCGCTGAAGCAGATGCTCATCTCGTCTCCGCCGCCTGTGCTGACTCTTCACCTGAAGAGATTTCAACAGGTAATCTGCCGTGACGCTCTTGAATGATGCTCGAGTACACCACGGCTAATTATGTGTTGCACCACTAAGAGATGCCTCCAAACAGAGGGGACGTATGCTACTACGCAAACACAATCAGTTTGAAGGACTCTTAATGTGCTTCACTGTTTTCAACAGTAGTCGGTGGATATGCCGATGACCCGTAATCATCCAAAGAAATAACTAACATTGGAAGAGAAAAGTGGTGATATGGCTTCACAATGGCCTCTTTTATGATGTTGTTTTGTCTAACAGGTTGGTTACAGTGTGTGTAAGGTGAATCGTCATGTCCAGTTCCCTCAACTTCTAGACTTGGCACCATACTGCTCGGTCAACTGCAAGGTAAGCAGCTTTCTATTCTTGTACAGTGACTTGTCGTTTTGTTGAGTAACTCTTTCTTTTGTCTTTGTCCCAATGGGTTCAGGTCACTGTTTAAAAAATGCAAATTTGATCCAGTGTTGTTTTACTGATTGAAAGTGTTGTATCGTGCTTTGAAACATTTCTCAGACTGGCTTTGTTTTATGCCAACAGAATGTGTCAGAAGGAATGACCCAGGTGCTGTACAACCTCTATGGGATTGTTGAACACAGTGGGACAATGAGATCGGGACACTACACTGCCTACGTGAAAGCTCGGCCTCACTGTCAAAACATGGCATCCAATGGATTAGCCACGCAAGGTAAGCATTGAAACTTTCCTATGTGGTCAGAGACGTTTGCGACTCGGTGTGTAATCGTCACCTGGGAAATAAGCACTTAATATATTTGTGATATTTTACTGTAAAACCGCTGCAAGTGTCATCAGCAGTTCTCCGTAACTTACACCATAGGAGTCCCCAACACCTCCCTTCAGTGTTTTAATCGGTTAATGTCACTCTGAGTTGAAATTTGTAGCTGTTGATTACAGGACAGGATAGTCCCTGAAAAATCCATTCTAGTGATGGCTGCCAGAATGTTCAGACAGCTAAGTTGAGTATTCTGGAAAAGGGGTTGCCTACTGTAGCTTGAATATTCTGGCACATTGACATTCTATTAAAAATGTGTCAACTGGAGCAAGCTTGGCATTTTATAGAGCCAATTAGTAACATGCTGTGGTGTGGCATTCCACTCTTCTCTATGTCCTTTTTTCGCAGTACGGCAGTGTTTCTCAAACTTTTTCAGACCAAGGACCACTTAACCAATAAAAAAAAACCTCACGGACCACCTAGCTAAAAAAACAGTTGATCTACTTCAACAGTATATTACACAATAGGCCTACTCACTGAACCACCTTGCCTATTGTCTTTGCACCTTGCTTATTGTGTCAGAGAATTCCATTCATACGATTTATTTAAATTGGTGTAGCTCACATACTGTAGGCAGTGTTGTTGCAGAACTGTTTGGATTTACATATTGCAAACAAATATATTATATATCTTATATCTATCTATATTATATTTTACCACGTCTGCTTGCGGACCACTTGAGAGTTTACGGACCACACTTTGAGAAACACTGGTCTAAGGTATCATAATACCCAACTTCTGTCCCAGCTGTTCTATAACTTATATTATCTGTTGTGATCAGGTAATGGTGAGCCACCGAAGGGATCGTGGTTTCACATCAGTGACTCAAGCGTTCAGCCTGTCACAGAAGCCAAAGTGCAGAGTTCCCAAGCCTACCTCCTGTTCTACGAGAGGATCTCCTAAGCATCCTCTCTTAAAGTGCCCCATACAAGAACCACTGCTGCTGCTTGAACTACCACACACAGACACACACACACACACACACACACACACACAGACAAATAAATGACCCTGAGATGAACTGGAAAATATACACCAGTGCACATTTTTTTCATCCTTTTTAAAGATGGATGTCCGATCAACTGTGTGGTGTTATGATGAACGGGTGAGTCAGTTTTTGAGTAAGAGTGGTTTGTTTTAGATTACAACAAAATGAAACTTGATTACTTGGCCTGAAATCAAAAGGAGAAATGCTGTTCTAATCCGATACACAATTTGTCAAACTCAGAGAATTTCTGGTCCTTTAGTTGTCCATTCTGTATGTGTGCTAAGCAAAAAAACTGATGTACACAGTCCTGGCTCTATATAGGAAGTAGAGCGACTCAGGCTGAACCAATCAGGCTGTGAACCACACACGCCTGTTAGTACAAGATCACAAGAACAGGGGGTGGTGTATGGTGTAATTTGTTTGGGAGTTCAAATATCAGCAATGTTTTGCCAGAATCACAGACTCTGTCTTTAATGTATAATTAGCAAATACGCTTACAGAAGATTTCTTTGGTTTGGGGGCAACTAATCATCACTGTCTTATAGATGACACAGAATGGATGACCAGAGTATTTTACCTTGTTCTCTGATGTTAACATAGAAGGTATGCAACTTTGGTCTGTCAAAACCATGTTCAGCTGCAATATTCATGCCCATTTACAGCCCTGTAATTAGGCTGGGGAATAAAATGGCCCATTTTAGCAGATATCCAGCAACCCCCTCATAGTTATCTGGCACCCACATGAATAATTAAGTGAAGTAATTTACGCTAATTGGCTTCCTTGCAACGAAAGACAGCTCACAACAGGCAACTTCTACCTGAATCTCCAACTTGAAGTGGTAACTTAATGTGATCACAGTGATGGTTTGCGCCACAGGTAATTTCAAAGTCATTTGCAGTCATGAAGGCAGAAACCACCTTGTTTCTGGTTCACAGTAGCTTTATGGTACCCACCAATCTCTCCTTGGGCTACGTTCAAACTAGGCTTCTTTTTTGAAGCTGCCAGCATCCGTTTTACATTATAATCCTAAGGAATAAACCGAGTTTTCAAAAAAGTCCTCGGCTTCTTTTGAAACGCGATCACGGGCGTCTTTTTCTACAGCTCAGAGCTGTTTTTAAAGTTGAGAAATGTGTCTGTCAGAAACAGAGGCCAAGTCTTAACGTACCTTTATTTTAACAAAGCCAAGGTAAAAAGGGTGTTCCATTCTGTGTCATCTTTAAAGTAACACAATATAGGAATTCTCCTGTTCCTCAGTTTTCAACAAACTGGGTATTCATTTAGCACTAAGGGGGTACCCAATTCATCCAAAACTGACAAAAAGGGTCATGCACCCTCCCACGACAACATTACCTGTTGGGTGGGTAAACTCTCTCAATTGCTTTTTCAGGTATTTCTCATTTGTGAGGATCTTTAGAATACAAATGAGCCATTGTAGCCTGGTATGACTAGACATGCACTGTGAGAGTATAATCCAAACAAACACTGACCTGGGGACAATAGAACAATGGAGTCAGGCTATACCAATAGTCTTTTTTTGGAGCAGAGGTTCTGTTCTATAGGTAAAAATACCAGATTTTTCTGTTTAGTCTTTGCTTCGCAAGAGAGTTTTCTGCTACCTTGTTGGGGTATTCTCATTTCAGACCTTTAATTTGTTTTGTTTTTTCAGAACTGTAGATTCAGCAAGCACTTCTGCCACCAGAGTATGTAGAGTATTAGTAGAGCGGCTACAGGAAAAATCGTGCAAATTATGATACAAGCGTGAAATTCGGCAGGTATGTGCTCAAGACCAATACAATCAAATCTACCTGATAGGCCACTTGAAATGGCCGCCAAAAAAGACCTCAGAAATTGATTTATTGCTCAGAATTCACCAAAGATATTATGATACAAGCATGAAATTAGGCATGTATGTGCTCAAGACCAATACAATAAAATCTGCCTCATTTGCCATTTTTAATGGCGGCCATTTTCCAAAATGGCCACCATGAAAAACTCTAAAAATTGATTTGTTGTACAGAATTGACAAAGGAAATTATGATACAGCCATGAAATTTGGCAGGTATGTGCTTAAGACCAACACAATACATTCTAACTGATTTTCCAGTTTAAATGACGGCCATTTTCCAAGATGGCCGCCAAAAAATACCATAGAAATGGATTTGTTGCACATAATTGATCAAGCAAGTTATTATATAAGCATGAATTTTGGCATGAATGTGCTAAAAAACAATACAATCAAATCTACCTGACTTGCCACTTGAAATGGAAGCCATTTTACAATATGGCCGCCAAAAGACTGAATTTAGCCCAGAAAATGATGATACAAGTATGTAATTTTGTGTGTTTGTGTTAAAGAGCAATATAATGAAATCCACCTCATTTGCAACTTGAAAATGTAATATGGCAGCCATTTTTAAAGATGGCCCCCAAATAAGACACTAGAATGTTAACATTCACTACATTTCTGTTTCCTTCTATGATGAAGTCATTGGAAATTCAATTCATTCCTGTGTCAAGTCTTGCACAATCAAGTTTGATAGGCAATGCATTAAGAGAGTGGAACATGGGGATATTTTTTGCTAATAATGTATAGCCATCTTCATCTGTCTTTGCAGGATTCGTATTAGGAGACTTTAATTGTTCTTTTGTGTCCTTTTGACACAGACAGCACTTTGACCAGTCAGTGTGTGTTATACGTTCGTTGTCCATTGTTAATCTAAAAAATCAGATTGAGGTATGATCTTTTGATCACCTTTTGAATCCATGCATGGAACAGTTATTTAAATTTCAATTAGTTTTGGGCTGATTGGCAAAATGTGATTCAGAATTTAGTGTAGGTATTTTAACAGAAAGACGCATGTGTATAAAAATGCTATTTGTTTTTCAACAATGTAAGCCTGTTTTAACAAGGCTGTGCAAACACATACAGCAGGTGGAGAAGAAGAAAATGCCTTTGAGTGGTGTGGCAGTATATCAATATCAATTGCTGATTATTCGGACCATGTCACAAGTAAGATGTAATATTTCTTTACCCACCCTCACCTTGAGCATGGAAAAGGGCAATGTTGCTACAACATTCGATTATCTTTGAATGTCCCAGGCTGACAAGCCAGAGCTGTTATGTGATTAGCTAAATCAAACATGTCAATGTCACGTCCAGAGCGAAAAAAGCAAATTCATGACAAAGGTTCTTCAGCGACCTTGGCTACTTGGTAGCTGAGGTTGTTTCTGGTGTACACGCATCTTTTGTTTAACAGCAACATTGAAAACCATGAATTGCGGTTATTAGCATATTAGTGTCATTGTATTATTAGCATGTCATAACCATTTTATTTGTTTGGGGGGGTGGGGGGTGGCATCACGTAACGGCCTCCATTGACATTAAGAACTGTCATTATTAGCATGTTATCACCATGCTATTTGTGTGTCATAAGTGGCTTATTTGTCATTGTGGAACATTTTTAATATCTGTATCACTTCATCATCTATGGAAACATATTTAAGGAGAGTGAACAATCATTTACACCACATTTGCAATTTGCACATTTGAAATTTGCAAATTTCTTGGGTCTTTTTGGACGCCATCTTGGAAAATGGCCAGCATTTCAAGTAGCAAATCAAGTGGATTTGATTGTATTGGTCTTGATCACATCCATGCCAAATTTCACGCGTCCATCATAATTTGCTTTGACAATTCTGTGCAATAAATCAATTTCTAGGGTTTTTTTTGGCAGCCATCTTGGAAAATGGCCACCATTTCAAGTGGCCAATCAGGTTGATTTGATTGAATTGGTCTTAAGCACATACATGTCGAATTTCATGCTTGTATCATAATTTGCTAGGTCAATTCTATGCAATAAATCAATTTCTGGGGTCTTTTTTGGTGGCCATCTTGGAAAATGGCCGCCATTTCAAGTGGCCAATCAGGTAGATTTGATTGTATTGGTCTTAAGCACATAAATGTCGAATTTCATGCTTGTATCATAATTTGCTAGGTCAATTCTATGCAATAAATCAATTTCTGGAGTCTTTTTTGGCGGCCATCTTGGAAAATGGCCACCATTTCAAGTGGCCAATCAGGTAGATTTGATTGTATTGGTCATAAGCACATACCTACCAAGTTTCATGCTTGTATCATAATTTGCACGATTCTTGCCAAATTGGCCTTGTAGCCGCTCTACTATATGTGACATGAGTTAGGGAGGCAGGTGGGGCGTTGAATCCTTAATGGCCTTAAGTTCCCCTTGGAATCTTTGCACACAGACTACATGCTTAATCAAGAAATGACAATAACCACCAGTGCTAATTTAGTTGCAGGCCTTGGTCATTTTTTCTTGGAAATACAATAAAAGCCATAAGGCATTGTATGTATGCCACATCGGCTCTTGAAATATGTTGCCCAGAATGCTTCCCACCTTAGCTACAGTGAGTCTGTCCTCAGAAACATTACTGTGGTTGTGAAGAGTACAACTGAAGCCTCATTTGCAACAACAAGATCGATCTATGAGAGCTTATACATTTGTATGGAATATTTATATATGTAAGTTGTATTTTATATGGTTCTTTTGGCAGAATGCAAGTCCAATAAAACAGTTATTAATCATAATCATGGTACCCTGTTTTTAATGAGTATAATTATTGTTTTAAAAAATAATTGTCTTTCCTAACCAGTTAAAACTTTGTGACTCAAATTAAAAAGATTAAATTGTTCACAAAAGTGGACTAGTCCGTTTAGAAAATACAGTAGCCTACTCTTTCGGTTATAATGGTTGATTTTTATTTATTTTCTATATATTTTATGAGACTGACAAGTTGAAATAGGTACATGCGCAGTATATACTTCGCGCAGCCTCACATTAGTCCAGGCTTGCAACATACGAATGGCTGGCAGAACTTTCCCAAATATCACATGATTACGTGACTGTCAGCGTTTAACTCGAAACAGTTATGAGAGACTGCAGGAAAATGAATACATTTGACACTTCAAGGTGATATGACAGGTCAGTGTTGTTTTACTCATTACACCACACTTCATTTTCACTCAGGAAATCCCTATTGTGTGTTACGGTAGGTGAGCAGGAAGCTCAAAATTGGAATATGACAAAATTAGCTAACGATAGAGAGCTAGCTGCCAGACACATATTGACCACCTCTTTAAATGGAAGGTATCCTTCATGGTTTTCAGTAGCTGCTGTTTAAGTTTCACGATGATGTTCGGTTTAATCTTGCAAGAGCACAGAACGGTTTCCCTAGTTCTGGTAAAAGCTTGACACAACGCTCGTTTAATGAAAAGCCTTGTGAAGCCATAGCGTCACCAGCTGAATTCCAGAGTTAGCTATCGCTTGCTAGGTGCTAGTTAGCTGTCCCCAGGATAACGTTATTCAACAACAAATTCAAACGGTCGGTTTGTGGTGTTAAGAGATATGCTTTGCAAGATGACAAATATTTTCAAGTAGTGTAACCTGGATAACAGAAGTATGTTTGACGAAGTTCAATTACCCTGGCCCTGTCTTGTGCAAATAACGTTACATCCAAATTTCTAGAACAACAGATTTCGATTAGGGCGGTGCTGATAACCACCTGTAACACCGATGATGCTAAATTATCAATGTTTACTGGGTAGCTACCTATCCTGCGTAACTTAGCCAGAGATGCTAAGGATAACATTTAAGTGTATGCGTAAATAAACGGGCTAGTATGCTGTCAGAATCTTTTCACTTTCCTCAAGTATTTCGGTCTTCAACACGGACTCTTGACTGTTTCCGAAATGACATAAGGTTACTGTAGGCTACACGGCTACTGAACTTGACCGAAAACTAACGTTGTGCACTTCTGAAACAGATCGGGCCCAAAGTATTAGGGTAGAGTTTCAAGAATAGGTTAGGTTAGCCTTTTTAAAGCATTTTTGCCATCAAGAGCATAAACATGTATTTCCATGTACATGTGTTGTGTTGAATTCCAACGTCATATTAATATTATGGAATACTTAGTTGCTGGACGTGCAGATGTAGAAGTACAAAGATTAGGCTACTTTACATCAACTATGATTGCATTTCATGGTCATACAATAAGTCTTTGTACAAGGAGTTTATGCACACTATTAAAATGCACCCATTCCCTTCCTGGATCTAGCCAGTACCAGGCATCATGTCTGTGGATGGCCACCGGACGTCCGTTTTCACTTTCCAGTCTGCAGTTCACAGTTCCCATGTCCTCCGCTCCCTGGATGAGCAGCGACAGAACGACGTGCTGTGTGATGTGACCGTTCTCGTGGAGAGTCGAAGTTACCGAGCCCATTCTTCAGTGCTGGCCTCTTGCAGCGACTTCTTCCATTCCAAATTCCTGGGCCACGCCAGTCAGAGTCGAGTCATCACTCTTCCTGACAATGTACGTTTTCCAGAGTATGACTTCAATAACCAATATGTTTCCTACTTTCCTGAAAAAATATATAAGTATAAGTACAGTATATATACTTTTTTGATCCTGTGAGGGAAATTTGGTCTCTGCATTTATCCCAATCCGTGAATTAGTGAAACACACACAGCACACAGTGAGGTGAAGCACACACTAATCCCAGCGCAGTGAGCTGCCTGCATCAACAGCAGCGCTCGGGGAGCAGTGAGGGGTTAGGTGCCTTGCTCAAGGGCACTTCAGCCGTGCCTACTGGTCGGGGTTCGAACCGGCAACCCTTCGGTTACAGGTCCGAAGTGCTAACCAGTAGGCCACGACTGCCCCATTTTTATTTATTTATTTATTTTTTTATTTTTTTATTTATAAGGTATGTATGTGTATACAAGTCTATTTGCATTTTATTTGTGCATGCAAGTAATTGCAGCTGACTATTTACATGTAAATAGGAAAAATAATGTGAGGGAAGAATATAAAGAGTAACAGAGAACATGTAAGGACATTCAATGCTTATAGTTAACCAGAATGTGCGTTTTGTATGACTTGTAGGTGACCGTGGAAGGCTTTGAACCACTGCTGCAGTTTGCCTACACAGCAAAGCTTCTCTTCACCAAAGACAACATTTTAGAGATCCATCAATGCGCAAAATTCTTGGGCTTTCATAACCTGGACCAATCCTGTTTTGAGTTTCTCATTCCCAAATTCCACAAGGATGCCTGTGTCACAACAGATGCTGAAAAAGCCAAAAGGAAGTCCTGTGGTGACAAAGGGCATCAATGTAATGACACAACCACATCTGGCCAAGACCTGGGCCCGGGTGATGTGTCCGTAGACATATCCCCGAACACAACACAGGCCATATCCCCAAATAAAACACAGGACATATCCCAGACCACAACGCAGGACAGCATAGGCATTGCAGGACAGTGCCTAGACCCCTGCCTTGTTGGTCAGCCCTCACAGCCCAGCACCTCTATGTTACCAGAGGAGAATTTAACCCTGGGCTTCCCCTCACCAAAGAGCCCTGCATTCCCAGAGGCCCATGGCCAAGACCAGTTCTGCCTGCAAAACTGTGGTCCTGAGCTGCAGCCCTCATTATCCACAGCGCCAGAGCAAGTGTGCCCCTTCCTAAAGATGGTGGGCTCAAGTGGCGACGTCGGAGACTCCATGGCAGACGAGACTATGCTAGATCTGGCCAGCAGTGGCTGCCCAAATGATGTTTCCATGGAGACCTGTCCCATTTTGGACCAGCAATCTCAGTCTCCCCTCTCTGGTCAGATCGGCGTGCCTGAGGCATGCAGTCCACCCCCAGACCAAGCTATGGTAAGGACCCCCAACCAAAGTAGCCAGCGGCTGTGCCAGCTGAACTCACCTGAGCCCTTAGAGCCAGGGAGCGTCATGGGTAGCACCGACGCAGAGTCGGACCTCAGTTTCGACACTGCTGGCCACGCACCGTCCTGTATCACTTCCATGAAAACGTCTGGAAATCGGAGCAGTGTTGAGAGGGAGGTGGCCGAGCACCTGGCCAAGGGCTTCTGGTGCGACTTGGGTGCTTCCTTGTCCGAGCCCATGCCCCTGGACGAAGTGGTGGAGCAGTCTGCGTCGGAGAACGCCAGCGCCGCCGCCGACTTCCACTGGCTCAAGCACCTGGATCTCAGCTCGACCACGGGAGAGTGCCCCTTCCTGAGGAACCTGGGGTCGGAGGAGGCCCAGACGCCGGTGGTGGACTGCTCCAACCTGCCGCAGCAGGAGAAGAGCCCGAGCCCCTGCATGTCCCCCATCAACTCTGAGGACGACCTGCACTCAGACACGGAGGGGGAGAGGGAGGGGCGCCGGGAGCGGGCAGAGGAGGTGAGTTGTTATCGTCAGAGAAGTGTCAACTCAGTCACCGCTGAGGGGGCATGCGCTGGCAACTGGAGATTCATAGTTTTTTTTTAGAATCATGACTAGAGACAGGTCTAAAACAGCACACACACACACACACGGCTCTAGGATTAGGACTAGTGATGGGTCTAGCATAGCAGTGTAAGGCAGGAAATACTGAAATCCACAATGTTCACCCAAGCGTCTGGTCAAGGAGTCAAATGGCGTCTGATCAGAAGAACCCTCTCTGATCTTTGGACACACAGAGTCATTGTTTCGATTCAGAATTAGGCCACCCCCACACAGGTGGCCTGGCCAGAGCCTACTAATTAATACTCCCACTTGGACAAACCATCACAATTTGATCTCCTATCACCCAACTTTACTTAGCTCTTTCGCCTAATGACTATGGTCCCCTTGAATCTCTCTCGTCAGTGTATTGACAAGATTAACAACTGGATGTCTCAATTTTCTTCAGTTGAACAAAGAAAAAACTGAAGGAATTATATTTGATAAAAAAGAGGAAAGGCTTAAGGTTGCCACTCTCCTTGATTAAAGGGCTTAAAGCAAAGGATACTGTTAGAAATCTTGGTGTCCTAATCCAGGGGTTCCCAAACTTTTCCACAAGGCCCCCAAAATACCACTAGGTTCTGGCCAAGGACCCCCTTGATGTGTTATTAAACCCATCGACAATACTACGGCAAATGTAAAAATACATTAAGCTAATCCTAATAATTATTTTAGCCACAAGCACTTCGCGATGGAGCATACAGTGTGTAAAAATTGCATTTGGGGTTTTCTGCTATATGAGAGCTATCACTCTACTATTATTCCCATTATCATGGAAAATATAATGTTCAGATATGCAACAAATTATTATAATGGCATTGTATAACAACCAATCATAGTAATTTAAACATTTTCAAATGTATTTATTTGTTGCTTTTATTTTTCCTTCCAACTTGCTGAGGCCCCCCTGGCACCCCCTCGCGGCCCCCACTTTGAAAACCACTGTTTAAACAGCCATATGAAAGCAACAACTAAATCAGCTTTTTATCACCTCAAAAACATTGCAAAACTTGGCTAATGTATAAACATGATCTAGAAAAACTTATTCATGCATTCATCTTCAGTAGGGTTGACTACTGCAATGGGCTTTTCACAGGCCTTCCTAAAAAGACTATCAAACAGCTTCAGATGACACAAAATGCAGCGGCTAGGGTTCTCACAAAAATTAAAAGAATTGACCACATTACTTCACTACTTAAGTCCCTGCATTGGCTTCCAGTAAGTCACAGAATTGACTTTAAAGTGCTTCTGCTTGTTTATAAATCACTAAATGGAATGGGACCAAATTACCTAGCAGACATGCTTCAGCAGTACACACCTTCAAGACCTCTCGGGTCTCAGGAGAAATACTTGTTAGTAAAACCTACTGTTAGAACTAAACATGGTGAAGCAGCGTTTAGTTGCTATGCAGTTCAGCTCTGGAACCAACTTTCAGATGAGATCAAAGTTGCCCCAACTGTAGCCAGTTTCTGTAGCCAATCTAGACTTAAGACCAAACTTTTCTCAGATGCTTTCTGCTAACTGATCACTTATTTTTTACATTTCTAAATCTGGGAAAGTCTTTCAGCTAAAATGGTAATCGTTTCTATGTTGTTGTTTTTTAATTATTACTTTTTAAACACAATTATTGCCCTTTTATGCTTTTATGTACTATCACCTTGTGTGTTTTATGTTTTCGTATTATTATTATTTTCTAATTATTCTTTACTTTTTAAACTATTCTTTGACTATTGCCCTTCTATGCTTTTATCAACTATTCCTGTTCGCTTTTGTTTATGTAAAGCACATTGAATGACCTCTGTGTATGAAATGCGCTCTATAAATAAAGTTGACTTAACTTGACTTGACTAAATTGATCCCTGTGATGCAGGCAACAGTCTGACCATACTTGCAATCATTATTGCAATCTAAAGTATTTGCATAGTTGTAGACCAAGAACCTGACTCTAGGCAGCCTTTGAATCTGCATGTATTACAGGCCAGCCGCATAGGAGGGCATTGTTATTGGTCTGTGGCATACACACAGGATGGATTTGGATTTTGCGGTTTTCTCTTCCTTCCTTCCTTCTTTTCTCTAATTGCTCTTGGCGGGCCCTTTTCTTTCCTTGGGTTTCTCTTTCTCTCTCTCTGTGCCCCCCTCCCCCTCTCATTGGGGTGGGTTTGTCTTGATTTACGATTTGTTTGATTGTTTATGGTCTACATGCTGCTGCCATACAGCACGCCCCCCCCCCCCCCCCCCCCCCATCAAGGTAATTGGTAAGATTCTTGGCTAGGAGACAGATAAAATGTACACATCTGCCATAATTAGGCTGTAAATTAATACTTGTAAACAACAGTTAACTCTGCCAGGAAGTCTATTATTCACAACTGGGTTGTTTACAGTGTAGGTTTGCAAATGAAGCATTACATGAAGGTTGAAGCCTATGTAAATTGTCACCAAAAGTTTACTCTTTGCATAATATAAATTAATTTTTGAGCTTGTAAACACTGCTCAATTCGCTGTGACTTAGCATAGAGAGTCTTTTGATAACAAATGAAGCTTTGGCTCATTTAAATATAATACAAAGTTCCCTACAAGTGAAGACAGGTAGTTTATCTTGTTAGATGTGGTAGGGAAGGTTACCTTGTCTTAGTCTTTGCTCATTTATGTTGGCCTCAGGTTTCTTGATCAGTTGGTTTCTTTTGGGTCATCCCATGCCAACTCAACTACTATACAGAACATTCCCCTTGGAATCGAAGAGAGTTTGCATGGAATGAAACTACCATATTTGTATTCCTGTATATTTTTCTAGCAGTAAAAGAGACAAAAAACATTATACAAAATACAAAGTGCAAAATATTTTTATGAAGATATTCCCCCCCCCACCCCCCCAAATTGAGATCTGGTGCAGTCATTAACAGGTGCCACTGCCATCTGCAAGTGAGGGTAATTGCCATCCACCTTATGACTGTTAAACCTCCTTCTGAATTGAAACAGTGACTGTGTTGTTGTTGTTGTTGTTGTTTGGCAGAGTCAGATGAAATTAATGGTCTGAAACGGAAAACTAGAGGCATAGAATGCCCAGAATTTTTTTTTGCTTTTAACATCTGCTCAAAATGTGGCGCGTAATTCTTTAAGAACAAAACCACACAAACTCCTCCAGATTGCTAATCATAATTGCGTCCGCGTACTTCAGACAAGCTACTCCTTGGCACATTTAATGATGCGTTGGGCAATCGCTGGAATTGATTCTTTTCAAATCCATTTTAGACATCGGTTCACCTGTGCCCCTGGCTGCAGGAGACTGCACTCACTTGGCAAGCTCCTCTCTGCCCGGCTATATGAGCTTGATTGATGGCCTGTATGATGAGTTCAGCTCCAGGGGTCACCCACTTGTGTCAGTTGGCTGCCATGATGTGTCTGCCTCTGATCCAGATTCAGCTGCCCTTCCCGGTGGAGCAGATCCCCAACATGACCCGCAGCGCGTTCCAGCAGATGCTACGGCAACAGAACCTGACCCAGGAACAGCTTGAGTTTGTCCACGACGTCCGTCGCCGGAGCAAGAACCGTGTGGCCGCCCAGCGCTCCCGAAAAAGGAAGCTGGACTGCATTCGGAAGCTGGAGTGCGAGATTAAGAAACTGGTATGTCGACTTTAATGCAAGTGTGCATGTGTGCTAATGTTGGGACAGGTCTCTTTGATGTCTCTATGCTTGAATGTTCCAAGTCTTGACCTTTTTTTTTTATTAATGTAATACCCCAGACAAAAACACAGATTCTCCCACTCTGTAGTCATGACTAATTAAATCAAAAGAGTACAAAGTGTTTGCACTCTACACGTTCACTTAACTTAACAGTTGGCGCTGAAAGTGTGAGTAGATTTCCTTCTGCCCGTTTCATCTGAGAAGGTTGGTGCTGAAAGTGCATTAGTGAGCGTGAAAGCCAATGGCATCTTTTGACTGGCAGTTGAGTTTTTACCCTTTGGGCTTTATGTTGAAAGCATTACCTGGGGCACATTCAATCAGTATTGGCCAGGTACATCTTTCTTCAAGGTTAAATGCAGCATTATTGAGCCCTTTACAGCACAGCGGTTTCAGTGCATTTTATTGTGTTTTTAATACAGATATGGCAGAGGCTTTTGTGATCAAAAATGTCATTCTCCTTTCTTAAAATCAGGGACTGTACAGCTAAGTCGATCTTAGAAATCTACACGGAATTTGAAAATGCTCCCCTGACTTTTCTTTGCTTATTTATACTTTAGGATTGACCAACTAGTGGAATCAATTTCTCGCTGGAATTCATATGTGGAAAATTTGAACAAAAGAATTGTTACTTATTCCAGAGTAATATTTTTTAATGGATGCTGGAGAGTTTAAACAGAAACACTCACAAATTTAATTTTGAATGATTCCATGTACAGTAACATATATTCTATGGCAAAAAACAGACCAGACCCAGTTTGTTTATTTGAGCTGTATGTCTGTGTCTGTCAAACTCTCTTATAATTCTGTCTCCAGTTTTCTTATTTGTTTACTTACAGCAAAGCTGTGTGTCTGGTCAAACCCGTTTGTATTTGCAGTTCTGTACTTCTGGGTCTACAAAGCATTTTTTTTCTGTCCCAGTATCTTGCCAGCACTTGATGGTGCAATTGGTGGATATTACTGCCAACATGCGGCTAATGTTACTTTTCTGTTCTGGCTGTGGCTAGCACTCAACACTACTCTAAGTTTCAAGTTTGTGACCTGTGGCAGATCTTGCCCCCCCTTCCCCTCCCTTCTTCCTCATCCATTTTGGCTGCCAGGCTCACTGTTTCCTTTAATGGCCATTAGTGCCCATGTGAGATTGCGGCTAATGGCTTCCTAATGGCTTTGCGTCTCTCTCCTCCAACGCCCCCTTCCTCTGTCCGACAGCGAGGTCAGAAGGAGAAGCTGCTGCAGGAGCGGAGCCACCTGAAGCTGAGCATGGGCCAGACGTTGCAGGGCCTCTCGGGCCTGTGCCAGGCCGTGTGTGGCGAGGCCGGCCCGCAGCCCGACCAGCTGCAGCTCCTGGCCCAGCACCTGTCCCCCAATTCCCCCTCCTCGGTCCTCCTCACCCCCATGGCGTCGCCCAACCTGGCAGGCCAGGAGCGGGACGTCCCGGGGCCCGACGGCAGCGGAAGCGGCAGCAGCAGCAGCAGCTGTGGCGGTGGCAGCGCCACCAAAGAGCCCTCCGAGGTGGAGGCGGCGACCCCATGCCTGCAGGCAGAGCCTGCGATGCCAGAAGAAAACGAGGAGTCGAGGGAGGACCGGACGGGCGACGGCCTCCTCAGGGACGACACCGCCGCACCCTGATCAACTAGGGCACGCCAATGGTGGCCAGGTGGACTGTCTGTCTTTTCTGGACTTTTTTTTCCCCCCTCGCTCTCTCTACTTTCCACAGGTGGTTTGTCTGCTTTTTCTGACTTTGACTCGGAGTACAAAGACAAAGACCTGCTCTCTTTTCATAGGAATTATGCAATATATGCACTAATAATCACTTTGGCATTAAACAAACTGACTGAACATTAACAAGATAAAGACATTTGACCCCACTAGCATTTATACTGTACTATGCATTAATTTGGGTTAGATGTCAGGGACATCACATTTTGGAGGAAAAAAAGAGGCTGATACTGGATAGAGTTTTTCAGTATCACGCCACAGATTGTTGCAGAATAGTTATTACTGTACTCGATGCATGTTATTAATGGCCTGTTTCTGATGCAAATATGGAATTCTTTAATGTTAATGATGCACTGCCCTTTGCATACTGTACCTGCCTCATTTAAACCCATTTGAATTTCTAAGCGTCATGTTTGTGCAATCCTTCACTACAAGGTTCTGTTAGTGCGTCTTAACTTACATTGTGTGCATTGCTATGAATTGAATGGATTATGCTAATCTATGTCAGGTGCACTTTTTCTTCTCATGCAGAATTGCATGTTGCTACAAACATAAAAAACAACATGTGCTGAATATGCTAAGCTCACTCATTTCATTGTGCTTATTAGAATTATTGAGCTTACTAACATTTTGATTACATAGTACCTAATTCCATCCATAATTCCATTTTCATTTTAATCCACATTTTCATTGGGTTATAATTTTCGTTTTGAAGTTAAAATTCAAAGGAAAAACAACCCACTGATCTTCAGCTAGTTGGCTTGTAGATTTCCACATTTGACCAGTAAGTTCTTTTAACAGACAGGTTAAGATCTATACCGCAGGTGTTAAAATTAACTGCATTAACAACATTTGACAGCAAGGTAAAGCCATTATCATCTGTCATATTACCAGTCTAGCCTATTTTGTTGCCAAAGTGTATCATGTCTCTGCCTTGGAGGTGGAACAATTTCTAATAGTTTGCAGATTCAAAAAAATAAAAACTCACTGCAGCACTCAGCTAGACATGTATGACTTGTCAAGTGAAGAAAAAATTAATACAAAACATTGAATTAATTCAGGTTTCTTCTGGCTCTCCTATCCCCCCACCCCATTTCTTATGTTCACTGCCGCTGAACTCTTGGACCAAAGTGCAGATTATGGGGAGCCTTCATGCAGCCCCCCCAAAAAAAAAAAAAACTCCACCACCGCCACATAACCCATTGTGTTACCATCAGCTTTGCATAGCCTCTCCATATATGCCCGCTGCATGCCTGAGCATGTGCCCATCCTGTCTCGCTGACGTGTGTACAAACCCCCCAAAAGTCTCCGGCCTCCCCGTGCCCATTTTGCATGCAGACGCCAGCGCGTTCTAGATTGGAAATGCATGAGCTAAAGCCCAGGCATGCTGCACAAACACAACAGCCCCTTTCACTTTTAATTACAAATGCATTCCAGTTACTCTTGATAAGAGTGTTTACAAAATCAATAAATGGAAATTAACAGTTGTAAGTTGTAACTCCTGAAAACTTTTTCGGTTTAATTTGTCTGGTGTGTGTGTCTGTGTGTGTTGTCTGTGTTTGTGTGTGTGTGTGTGTGTGTGGGAGGGCATGCAATGAAGAAAATTGAAGGAATTCTATGACGCAGTCTTCTGTAAGTGTGTGTGTGTGTGTGTGTGTGTGTGTGTATATATAGGCTGGTCTGGTCCTATGTGTGGCTCTCTAGGAGATGGGTCATGTTATAGTGTAACATCAAGAGCCTCTGTGTAATAGAAAGCAAAAGCTCCGTGACGAGATCCTCCGGAGCTGTCTGGAGAAATGCACAGGAGGCTCCACTCTGGACTGACATTGTTAGGACAGATAGCATTTTTAGTTGAAAAATAAAATAAGTTCTCTTGTTTGTGTATTCTCTGAAGAGCCGCCGCAGCCTGTCTGAGCCAGCCAGTCCACGGTTCAGCCTCTTGTTAGATTTATCTAGTAATTCCCTCTCTCTGCCAACAAAGGATTTATTATTTCTATTTTATTTCCTTCTTATTATACTTTTTTTAGAAGTATGTACAAGGCTTTGGTGTTTGTGCGGTAGCCTAATTCTTTGTCGTTATTGGGGTGTTTGATGCATATAATTGACTTAGTTATTAAGGTCATGGCAAGGTTGGTAAACACAGGGATTTCATCACGTTCTTATGGTTTTCTGGCATCCAGACGCTGCAGTTTGCACTTCAAGTGATTTAGTGTTTTCATCATCCTTGAAAAAGCGCATGTATGCAGAACTTTCTTCTGCTGGAATCCAGACTGCCTTGTGAACAATATCACACACACACAGCTATGCAGACTTGCAATTATTTTTCCATGAAGACCTTGAAAACGATATCTCCGCTTTTCATCTATTTCCATGACATTTTCAAAACTGATTAATATTACATGTAAGAATTGCTTACACTTTGCATGAGATATATCCGTCATTAATGCGGAATATTATTAATGTGCTGGGCGCACAGAGGGCTCTCCCATCTTATCTTATTGCCTCGACATAAAAACGGAAGTCGGGCCACTGCAACCGTGTGATTCTTTTAATATGCATTGCGTTTCTTTGGCGAGAGAATGCCGTGAATCCTGCAAAGATAAAAAGGCTATTCTTACTTTTTCTCGACTCTGGGCCGCCTGTGTTTGTTAGTCTCCGTCCAAGCGCTGGACCCATTCTGCCTAGTTGTAGCACTGGCATATAAATTAGTGTTGTGTGGCCCAAGAGATAAATGGGCCCCTCCTCCTGCTGTGCAGAGTAGCAGTCATTCTGTTGGCTTATTAAAATGATAAAGCGCTTTTTAAAGTTTACCCCCTCCTACCCCACAAACACACACACACACACAGACATTGGTACACACTTGAAAGCTCTTGGAAGTGTAATTAACTGCCCTTAATGGAGTATATTGGTTATTTTCAATTACACTCAAATGAACTAGATTCTTATCACCCGTCTGAAAACTCAATCAGTTATCTTTTAAAGTTATAATTATTCGACTTGGCCCCAGAGCCACTCATGGGACTCTAACCCTCCACCCCTCCCTCCACTCGATTCGTTTCTTTTTTTTTTAAGCTGACTTGTCAAGGTGATCTCTCGTAGGCCTGCCCCTGTTCCATGAATACTAAATAAGTGTGGATTAGTCATTTTCAGCCTCTCCTCTCAAGTGCTTAATCAGTGTGGTCTGACTCTGCTGTCTGCCGGCACTAATCCCTCGGGCCGGCCATCACGCCGCGCCGGTTGGCATCAAAAAGATGATGCGATGTCACGACGATGCTCTTGGTGAGCTGTTCACTTTTTCCTCCGAGACGTTCTTTTGATAAAGAAAGTGTGTGGAGCAAAAACAATGATGGTCCATGAAGGGGTAGGAAGCCCCTGAATAAGGGCAGACCTTTTTACAAGAAAAAAGAAGGAGATGATGCCTCCCCCACCACCATGTTGAAGCCTTGACACTGCTGGCCAGTTTTTAGTTGATCATATTTTGGTGTGCTTGACATCAATTATGAAGTGGAAGCGGTCCCATCTTGGGCGGTCCTGGAGCACTCTGAGTTGAAGTCTGTGCTCAGTAATCTCCACGAATCATTCCTTTTTTTAACCCGAGGAGAGACAATTTCAGTTTAATTAAGTCTCCAGTGATTGCAATGGAAAAAAAATGGTTAGATGCACAGCTACAGTACAAACAGATGGTGCACCTTTTTTCCCTCTGTGATGATACAGCCCATGCCACAGGTTCTTCGCTTTATTCATCCATTTATTTATTAATTTCCCTCACTTTTTTCCGTGTTTCACTTCCTCCCTTGTGGTCGTTCGGAGAGTCGTCTTTTCAAGCGAGCTTCAGGCCCTCTGCTTATGGTGAATTTTTAATTAACCTGAAACAGCCTCAGGAGAGACGCACGTTTTTTTAGATGCATCATCAAGCCTGAATAATTATGACTGACTCGAATAAACAAAAGACAAAAGCACTACAGAGGAATGTAGACGGCAAATGAGACGCACTCAGACCAGCTCGCAGAGTAAAGCAGGTTAGTTTTCTGTGACCCTCAGAATGGCAAGCAGGCCTTCCAATGAAAGGCCATCCTTTTTTGCCACAATTTGATATACTTCAAGAAATGAAAAGGTAACAGAAAAGTGGCTGTATGTTTTGCCCACGAGTGTCTGCATATATACATTATGTCTCGATATGGCATCGCTAGGGGGAGAGGCTACCTATGACACGCCTTCGCTTTTGAGTTTCCCACTGACTGCAGGAGAGCAGCTAACCAAGAAAGATGGCCCACGAGCAACTCGACTCGACTCTCCAAGCATAACCCTCACTGGTTTGGATCATGAACCAGGCCTTGGCTCTCGGACAAGACGAGAGCAGTAATTATTCTCGCTGACGCACACAAAGCCCTCGCTTTCATCAGACGGCTCGGAGGGATAATATTCACAAGCCTCATCCACTCTTGTCTCCCTGAGTTGTCCTCGCTAAAATGTGTTTATGTGTGACTACACACAAGCTGGAGCGCTGTGCCACTGTGTTACAGCCTTGGTGGGGGTTTCATTACCGCATCACAGCGTGGTGCCCACACCTATCCTCTGCCTGTGTAACTATCCTGACTTATTACCCACGCTCTATGGGGAATCGGGGCATGTTATGTCATCAGGATTTGCCGACTAAACAAATCACGGCTACAAGCGCTGACACAAGTGATTTACGGGGGGTGGCAAGTGCGCCCAGAGGAGCGCAGCTGGATGAAGGTGTGTTCATGTGCTTAATTTGCAAACATCGCCGTGCCATTCCCTCTGATGCCATTGACCTTAGTACGCTTCCATTGATTGGACAGAAATAAGCCAACCTCTCAGGTGCATGACTCTTTGCAAAGCCTGGGCTGTCAGAGGTCATAAGAATAATCCCTACCACCCCCACCCCCTCTACGCCTTCCTCAGCCACCCAGTGTAAACTTCAAAGAGGCCTTGATTTGTGAACTCGTTGAAGTCAATCAGGTGTAGGCAGCTATGGAGATGAGCCTCAGGACCCGCCAAAGACATCGGAACATGGTTTCTCTTAAGCACACAATCTCTGCTCCTAAGATGGGTTTTCAGGTCAGAGGCATGTTATCCTCGTTTTTCCCCCACAATGTCTGATTTATCTTCAAAGGATTTATCTTTTTTTTCTCACCCCCTCAAGATCCCAGTCGGTGCACACCATAGATTATTTAACACAATTATCATGCTCAAGAACTATAAAGAAGAGGGATTTATTTGGTCTGTTTAAGATTATGACAAATCTTCTATTGACTTAACTACTTGACAAGGTAGGAACATGTTTATATTGTAAATAGCAGGAAAAAAGATATTCATCTATAACTCATTAGCCTACGTTGTCTTCCACTTCACTAATTTAACATTTCAGCGAAAGGGGGAAACATTTCACAGCAGTACAGTGTAAGCTAATGGGTAATTAAGATGGACAAACAGTGTTGCTCATCTTAGCTGAGAGTATGCACAACACATTGTATTTGAATGAGGTTATTGACTAAATACTGTTTAGAAAATGTGTATTAGTAACTCAATGACTGGCTGCAGATACAAAAAGAAGCATGAAATTGACTGGAGCCTCCTGAAATTTAGTCTGGTTTCAGACACTAAAATCTATCCTTAATATTCATGAGGTTTACAGTGCTTTTATTCAGAAATGTTTTCCATCTGTAGGTGGCAGCAATATTTAAAAGCAAATGTCACACTATTGCTATCCCATATATCATATATCTGTAAACAAAGGTAGTTGTAATGCTGTATGAATTTTTTCACAAATTAAGGGTGCTCTAAATTTTAATTAAGGAGCATTGTTTCTATCGGTGCTGGCTGGCTTGCTTGCCAGGTGGTTGGGTACATTCCATACAGCTAACAAATGCTCTCCTTACTGCTGTCTGTGCTCTGCCAGTTTTGGGATGACACTTATTTCTTTACAAGAAAATTCTGTCATTTTCAGTACATCAAAAGTCTAAATACAGCAAATGCTCACATCCAATACAGTATGTACAAAGTCCAAAGAAGCCTGTGTTGTAGTGTGGGAAGGCTATCTGAAAGGTAAATTTTGGAGAAAAAACATGATATAGCTTCAAGCTTTAAGACTGTGTGTGAGTTCTGTACAACCAGTAGAGGCTGAAATGAGACATCACAGTGATCCACCATACAGGGATATAAATACTGTCAGTGTGTGGTTTGGCTTCCTGATGTATATAGAATGAATGTAGAAATTCATATTAAAGTATAAGTGACATATTGATGACCAGTTTGCCAGCTCATAGTTGTCTATAAAATCTTACGATCATGACGCAACAATGCATGATCTAATTTATATGAACTGATTATGCGTTAACTGATATGTGCACTTACACTCTTAACACTGGAAATTTAATGTACAGTACATGTACACAATCAGTACATTTCACGTACAGTTAGCTTGACTCCTACCAAACCTTTTGGGCTTTTTCACAACCTCATCCTTGTGTCAGTTTCTGAATCAAATAGTGATGCTCTTTTTTTTCTTTTCATGACAATCAAAAACAATCGTTATCAGTGTAGCAGAAGAAAACATTTGACAAGAACACACAGTATTTGACAAAGATATTATCAATGGATATCTTAATGAAGACAGATTACAGTATATGGGCAGTATACAAAGCTTGTACAGTCACCAGCACCAGTATCAAAGAAGGAGAACAGACAGGCGGTTGTGCATATTTTACTCACTTCCTCACTTTTCCCTTTTCTTACAGAGGCATCGTTTGAAAAATGTATATTTAATACTGGAAAAAAGCAAACCTTTCACATTTTGTCCCAAAGAAGCAAAACAAGACGGCAAAGCAAATGTAGAAAAATGTCTCAAAGGACGCTACCCTAGAAATTAAGTATGAACAGCATCAATGTTTCCAAAGTGTGATGTTGAAGGGATAGCCTGACCTCACTAGTGATTCAGTGGGTCGATAGTTCTGTTATGAACACAAAGGCAATACTGGTGATTGTTGTACTGACATTATTCTGTATAATAATAGTAATAATTATGATAATAATAATAATGCTGATGATGATGATAATAATAACAATAATAATTCAGTACTTATTTGTTCGCATATTTCCTTACTCTGTAATTCTATTAACATATTCCAATTTAATCAGTATGTCTGTAAACTATGGAAACAAAAGATAAGCAAAGCAACAATCTACATTATGTTTGACTGAATTTAATAGTTACACAGTATTTACATGCCTTGTGTTGAAACACTTGCTCCTTGTTGATGTGAAATTCAAAAGATGTATGGAACACTTTAAATAGCTATATTGTCTAATATACAAATCTTAATACATATGGGACCCCATATCAGAACAATATTTTTCACCATGTATCACATTAGCAAAATAATGTACAGCCGTATTAACAAGGGGGAGGCATAAGTACCGTAAACAAAACAATTGTTCCACTCAGTTAATTTTTTTCCACTTGATATGTTGGAAAGTATGACCCATGAAAAGTTTTTTTTTTTTCATATTTTTGATCTCTCATTCTTTATAATTGGTCAAAAGTACACTTCAACAGGAAGTTCAGCAATATTTAAAAAAAAGAAAAAGAAATAAAAACAAGGACGGAACTTCACTCAGTTGGAATCCTGAGACTGTCTCACAATGTGTACCTTCTTCTACTTTGTGCTTTTATATTCAAATAGTTTTGAGAGAGGGCAAAAGGCATAAACTCAACAGTGCAGGAATATACAGACAGAAATGACAGGTGGAAATTAAATACTTTGAAATATTTTCAAATGAATTCTCAAATGTATAATTTCACTACGTAACACTTATTAATTTAGTTGTGCTTGACATTTTTTCCTTTGCTTTTTTTTTATTCATGTAAGCATTATTTGGTGTCCATTTATGTACAACAAATGTCCATTTTCTTACTCCGTACTCGCGTACACTCAGTTGTACACTCTGAGTAACATCCAATGCCACAATGTAACATTTGAAATAATTATAATAATTATAATAATGAAAAAACACATTAAACATTACATGTGATTCACATTCAAAACATTAATGCATTTTACATATTCTTCTCTTAAAGCGTAATTATTGGCAAAGCCAAGGTTTTCCGACTTGAGATGAACCACATTTCTTGCCGCTTCCTGGAAATATCTGCAAAAAGTATATAACAGATACTGTGAGGGTAACAGAGAAAATGATATTCTGGTGAAAATAATTAATTTCTAGAGTTAAGACACGAAAATACAAAACACATGTCTATATATATTGGCACTGCGATGAAACCAGATTCCAACAGATATATATATATATATATATGTATATATATATATATATATATATATATGGATTTGTGTTTACTTTGATGTTCTTGAGAACATTAGGTTTTGGGGAGGGTGGGGGAGCAGGGTTGACATGAGTGTATGGGTTGTTTAATTCAATTTGACAGTTTGTAGCAATACAAAAAAGGCATCATTTCTCTGCAGCAAGTGGCCTGTAAAAAGTGGATGTGTTTTTTTCTCTTTCTTTTTATTATTTTTTTGTTAGTTTTTTCATTTAGTTTTTTGTTTTGTTTGTTTTTTTTTTTTCTGTGTGCAGGGATGACAGAAGAGAAAAAAAAAAATGCCAGCACTTCAGTCGGACTCGTGTCAAAATGGAGTCCTCTCCTCTGGCCTCCACAACCCCATTTGTTGCCACTGATAGTAAAGGACGGTAAGAAAAGAGAGGCAAAAAAAAACAGAGGTCTTAAATGAAGTACTCTTTCTTTTCCTCTGCATGTGCGTGGTTTCCCTCGGCATTGATGATGGCCGTGTCTGCATCGGGCGCGTCCTCGGCTCCCTTCGCCTCATTGGTTAAGTATGTCCCTGTCCACACAGTCCCACAGGTGACAGACACGTCAACACACAGGCACTGGCATCTGGCTTACATAGGCATGCTAGCATTTTGTCACTCTCTCCATGCTTGCTATGTGGTTTTTTTGATGCGGCTGTAGCTGGGCCCTGCTGAAAGCGTGAGGTCCCTACCTTTATGCCTGGCCAGGTAGCGGCCCAGGACGATGATGAAGCAGAGCGTGATGAAGACCACCACCGCCACGACGCCGCCGATCAACGCGTGGTCCGGTCCGTGTTGGGCGAGGGCGTTGGGGTCTATGGAGGAGGCGGGAGAGGAGAAGAAACAAGATGACGTGATGAGATGGACAAGCGGTAAGCCAGGCTGTCTTGAGACTGTGAGGATACTACCGGGTCATGCAGTTGAGACCAGCGTTATAGGGGTCTGAATGCTAATACTGAGGAACAAGAAGCTGAAGGAAAAAAAAGCGTTGGAGAACCGGACACGCTGGTTTAGTATTCCCTAACACACACATACAAAGACACACAGATTCTCTCTCCATCTATCTCTGTCCCTCCCTCAGTCCCAAGGGCGTACATTCCAGGGCGGATAGCAGTGGGTGAGCAAAGTTGTGAAACGCAGTAAACTTTGAGAAATTGTCCAAAGACCATGACGGGTCCTAATTCGTCACTGGGATTTGGCTTTGAAGGAATGGAGGTTCAGCTGAGGTGAGGTGAGGTGAGGTTACTCCTCGAGTAACCAGCCCCACGCTGGCAGACCGCCTCTCCTGTGTCCTTTCACGCACCCAACTCAACACACATAAATAACCCCTTACACATGCACACACGCAAACAAATAACTCCTTCTACACACACACAAATAACTCTTTACACACACACACACAGTGTTCCCCCTGGGTGCACTACTACCACCACCTACAAACACTGGTGATCACGCATTCACTGTAAAAAGAAAACAAAGATGTTGAAAACTCAAATTATCAAGGCAACGTGTGATGCAATAGATGTTTGAGTTTTCTAGACTTCTGACTATTGTTGACTCACTAAGAGTTACTAAGATTTTCAACATCAGACAAGAGCTCTTCCAGCTAGGCTCTTCTTGTTCACGATGGTCATGTAAGACCAAAAATGAAGTTCTTGCATCAGTGTCATGTACTTCTACCTTCAGCAAACACAGATGTTCTTTTTCATTCATCATTCACTCAAGCTTCTCCACACACATACACTCCCATACAGGAACAACCCTTTACACATACTGTGCATGCACAGGCACACAAATTCACTGAAAAACACCCCCTACCCTACCCCCCACATGTACGCAGTGTTCACTGAAGTGCACTACTAACACTGCTTTCATTTCACTGGATATTTCCCCCTCAAGCTAGCAGCCCACTCTGGTCCACCACGTCTGGGTACCCGCTATCTGGGGCGCCACACTCTCACTTGACCTCTCCTGAAGGGTATAAGCTCCGGAACGGCTGTTTGACCCCCGAGGCATAAGGTGTTCTAGAGCGTGGCAGTGGCGGCGAGGTTGCCGCGCCTTTTAAAAGCACGCCGCGCTGGGGCTGGACCGAGCGGCGGCCGCGGCAGCAGGACGCCTCTGGTTATGCTTCCGGTGCTGCTCTCATTAGCTCAGGTTGATGAATAGGTCCGGCACGCCTCGGCCGCCAGGGCCCGTCAAAGTGACCCTGAGAGTTTATTTTTTATTTTAATTTTTTTTGTGAAGTCTCGGGAGACGTGTCAGCTACCTGATTTTATTTATTTGCAGTCTAATTAACTCATTAATCTAGTTAGGTTTGAATTGGTGTGTGGTAATTAGGTATTGCAGCGAGGCAGTAAATGGAAAAGTACAGGTGATGAAGGAATGTGGATTCTCCAGCCAAACCAACCACAGATACCACAGAGAGACAGATATCATCAAGTCCCTTAAGGCAGTATGTACATTTACACAAAATGAACATGAAATATATTTAGGAAATCTCTGAAAAACTCCTCAGAGCACTAAGAGTTTGTTACAAAGCCATAGATAAAGTTTTGGTTCATTTTCAATTTTCTTCCTATTTTAAATATGTATCTGTTCTTTACATGAACTTTGTCAGGAAGGGTCCTCATCAGGGATCACACCCATGACCTTTGTGCCTTCCTCCCTCTACTAGTTGAGGTAAAGCTAAGTGTCTTATTGTTTGGACTGACTCTGCATTGATTCCACCCACCACTCAATCATATGCAAGATACATATACCAGCATAGCCTGCCCTACACCCACTAGAGACATGCAAAACTCTTGACCCTTATTGTTCATTCCATATTAATGATGTACACACATGTACATAAATTCTAATAAGGATGCTGAATATAATTGGTGTCTTTACCCTGGGTTAAAACTGAGGCACAAGACTAAATATTTCAGCGAGAATCTCTGAACAAGTGATCGCTGCTACAGAAGACCCTGGTAAATAAGTAATGAGCGTGCCCAGACACCTCGTCAGACGAATGGATGCACAAATTAATGTGTCCCATCGCAACAGCCTCCCAAATTGAAACATAATTCCCTGCACACTGGGATTCACATTTGAGCTGATCAGAAAAAGGTAAGTGGAAAGTTAAAAACTTGAATAATTCAAGTGGTACGCCTCAGTCCATTTCGCTACTTTTCCATCAGGGACTTTTTTCTGTCTGTCTGTGACTTTTTTTTCCAGTGAGGCAGATATATTCATTTTGGTGACTAAAGGATTTTTTAAAATTCTGGTAGCTGTAGGAACACAGGTTGAGAGGAATTTGCAAAGCAGGTCTGGACTGGAGGAATATGATGGGAATCAGTATTTGTGGACTCGGGAGATTACGGAGGGAACCAGATTCTGCCAACTGGGCTGGGCTCTGTGTTTCTCGCAGAAATGGGTTATTTAACATGTCTCTTGGTAGCAATGCTATCACCACAGTCGCGTGGTTAGACTGTCAACAGCAATATGTGTGCGAGAGGGGTAGGGGTGGGGGAGAGATGGATGGAGGGAACTGAGAGACGAGTGAAAGACATGGGGGAAAGGGATGGAGAGAGAGAAGAGAGAATGGAACAGAAAGAAAGAATGGAAGATAAAGGAGATGGAAGAACAGAAATCAGAGCATGTGTGTGAGAGAGAGAAAGAGAGATATGGAAGAATAGAAATCAGAATGTGTGAGAGAGCAATATGAAAGAATAAAAATCAGAATGTGTGTGTGTGAGAGAGAGAGAGATAGAGGAGTAAAGGCCCATTCACACCAAGAACGATAACGATAACGATAACTATAACTATAACGATAAAAGCGTTCACACTGAACAACGATAAACAAAGTCTCTCCTTGTGTTAATAAATGTGACTGATTGGCTATTAGCATTTTATCGTTG
Organism: Alosa alosa; assembly: GCF_017589495.1. Lineage (NCBI taxonomy): Eukaryota > Metazoa > Chordata > Actinopteri > Clupeiformes > Clupeidae > Alosa > Alosa alosa. The sequence continues at coordinate 12,907,087 of NC_063203.1, read as the reverse complement.
GGAAAATCGCTCTGAAAGTGATCCCCAACGATATCGTTCTTCATGTCGTTATCGTTATAGTTTATGTGTGAACGTCGTCATTCATATTAAAGAGAACGATATTTATTTATAGTTATCGTTATCGTTATCGTTTTTGGTGTGAATGGGCCTTTAAAATCAGAGTGTTTGTTTGTGCGAGAGGAGTGGAGAGAGATGTGGAGGACTGGAGAAAGAGTGACAGACAGGGAGGGAACAAAGACGAGATCTGCTTCCCAACCTCCAGAGCACATTATGTTTTAATAAAGCCAGACACATTCTTCTATTTATGGTTTTATTCCGGAGCTTGTGTGCAAATTTCTAGTCAATAATTTACATCCTTCACCTATCCATGCACTGTGATTCCTTCATCGGGAGATGATTATGATTTCTCCTCAGTGCACACTGCTTGTTTCCTGTCCTTGACACCTTTGGAGTGAAGCCAGGTTGGATTGCCTAGCTGTAAATCATTATATGAGTGCTGAACATATGGTAAGGTGGGGCATCTGCTTCATTGGGACATGTGAGAGGTGTTTATATCTGCTGGTTTGTCTTGATGAAATACCAAGGCATAGATGGCGACATTGATTCAGTCTAAATCGGTAATCACTGATTTACAGTAGCCTACTGTAGCAAGCTGATATAAATATAACACCCTCTGTAGTCATCAGATAAGTAATATGTTATTGGTATACGACTTTATTTATATTTCATTTGTAATGGATGTAAAAGATGTGTTTCATATTAGATTAGTAATCTAATTAGATTAGATTAGATTAGTTGATGCTGCCACCGAATCTTATTATGTTGTCATTGGCACTCAGTTTTAGGTTAAACATGGCCCTACCAGCGAAGTGAGTGAATCTAAAAATGAAATTGTCAACATGTGACGGAGCCAGTCCCCAGGGCCTACCACCCACCATCGCCCACTAACCGTCATCTAAACACACTTGGAGGACATGGCAGAGGGCACCTGTTGAGTCTGCATGAGGAGTAGCCAGGGGAGAGGGTGACACTAGACTGATGAGACGCCAAGCAAGATGAGCAACACAGCAGCGTGAGGCACCGTTAAGAAGACACACCACACTTTAGCAGCTGTGAGGCAACACCAAAATGGATAATATATTCTCACACACTTTAAGTCAGTTCTCTTCATAGTGCTCTGTGGGGAATGTGATGTGGGCTGATACTTATAATTACATTAAAAAACACAAATTACCAGCCACTAATTATCGTGAAGGAGAGTAGGGGGAAAAAGTATGAGAGAATTCCCGTGGGACGGCGAAAAAAACTCCTCTGAGGAAGCCAAATGATTATCGTTAAACAAATATGGCCGCTGGCCATAGCAGTGCTCTCTGAACAAATACAGAGAAACCAGTGATTTAATAACCAGGCTAATGAGACATAACAAAACGGTATCATTCAACTCCAAAGACGCTGACATGCACTCAATATCATGCTCAGAATGGTCAGTCTAGCCAATCGTTCTCCCTCCCAAAACCTTTCACGCCCACCCACCACCCTGCAGTGAAAAATGACCCGTAAATTCCTTCACCAAATCTTTACGTAAAACTTTGGAGCGCTTCCGATTGTGATTTATGACGACTTTGTTTACATCCTTGTATAAGTGGGCATTTTTTAAGAGGAGCAGTGGCAACTCACAATACATTTCCCACAGATAATGAAAATTCATTACAATCCCCACAAACACACATTAAATCGCTATTTGTCATGATCAAGAGTCGGCTTCGTTTTTGGCTTTGACAAACCTTTGACCCACCCACCTCTTTTGTGGGTTTTTTTTATATTATTATTTTCTTTTGCTGCGGTGCTATCCGCTCAACTTCTTCCCAAACAGGGGGAGGCCGACTCACGCCATTTGTTTTATGTTTTGTTCCCACTCCCATCTCCAATTTGAATGGGACTGAGGAGCTTGGCAGCTAGGGAGCTCTGAAGCGGAAGAAGGGCCCGCTCTGGGGGTGGGCGAAAAGTTTGTGCTGCCTCAAATTGGGCCGGGATGGGGCACTGAGGCATGGTGTACTTTATGCATCTAGCAGACAGTGCTGCCATGCAAGACAGTGACTTTTGAGGGCATGCTGGAGATGAGGCTGAATGGGGCATGATCCGGGGGGTCCGGCACCGCGCTGTCGCTCAGTGCTGCTGGCGCAACAGCAGCTGGCTGAGTGGGGGGGTGGTAATATTTACCTGTCGTGGCACCTGGTAAGTCTTTGGCTGTTGCCATGGATGCGGGCGGAAGAGGAAGTGGGGTTGGGGAGAGGGCAACAAAGGGAAGACGATGTGAAACAATCACGACCACAATATGGACAGACTTCATCAAACAAAAACAAAGACTTTTAACAGTTAATGAGTAGAGGTTACATGCTCTACGACAATGTCAAAAGCACAATAGTTGGATTTGCCAACACAGACTATTAAGCCACAGGCTATTGGCTACAATGTGTATGTGCGATATTCAGCTGGGACATGGCGTTGAGTATAGAAACAAGCTGCGAGCATTCCTTTTCATTCTGACAACTGAAATCATCTTCATGGTCTCAGTGAAGCTCTGAAATTCTGAAACTTTGTTGAGCACAGAGATGACTGCTAATTGCAGCAACAGCAGCAAGTCAGAATACACAATACTGCGCCAGTTGAATTTGAGGGACATCAGTTATTTTCTATATTTTTTCATAGGGGTATCAGACAGCATGTCCAGGAATTTGTTTAAGATTTATAGAACAGATTGTAAAGAAAGATTCATTGTATGGCACCAGGTTGTTTTGCTCTGATGTATGCCATTAGGATTCAGTGAGCAGATAATGGGATTTGAAATGCCTCTCAAGTCTTTGTACCTGGACAGACAGACAGTAACAGTTTTCCCTGAACATCAGAGGCTTTTCTTTCTATAGTCACCAGCGAAACCTTTTATCCCGATTTGTTCGCTACCAACATGTCTGATGTCGAGAGGTAGGGGTGACACAGTAAGAAAGGGAGAAAAAGAGAAGGATAACAGCCCCCCACCTCCCACCCCACCCCATCTCACCCCACCCTGACTCCCCTCCATCCGACCTCCCACCCCCCTCCCATAAAGAGTTCAAACAGAACAACACTGATACCATCCCACTCAGGCTGTAGGCAGTGAACATTCCCTAAGGCTCTGGGAGTCTGTGTGAACAGTTGCATTTGATTAGCTGGAGCTCAAGCCCCGGCCCCGGCTCCTTTTCATTGCATCAACATCTTCAGGAACTGAGAGCGGCAGCAGGAAAAGGAGAAGAGAGGAAAAATAACCCGCAAGTTTATTGAAATGCTGCGGTGTGTGTTTTTTCTCTTTCCGCCGCCACCCCCCACCACCACCACCACCTCTACCTCCACCACCTCCCACACCCACACCCCCACCTTCTTCTTCTCCAAGAACGAATCTTTCCGCCGTTGACTCCTGAACCCCTTCATTAGTCAAAGGGGCTGCATGTTACGAAGCTTCCCTTAACTTTGACTTTAAAGGGAAAAAGCTGTTTTGATCACTTTCTTGAGAGGCATATATTCCTCCTGTGCCCTTGCCTTCCACGTTCAGAAATTGATTACAGATACATAATTAGGTCTTTAAATAAGGCCTGGGATTTGAAACGCGAAACTCAGCAGTTTAAAGCTATTTGGTGCAAAGTTTCACATTGCGCGCGTCTCTATTTTATGGCTGCTCTTAGACCCGTTTCATCTTTTTTTTTCCTGCACTAAAAGGGTCGAGCGGCCATACTTTATTTATTTTCTAGTGGCGGTGGATTCAAGGATATTTCTTTTTGTGCCACGGTTCTTTGGACAAATGCACTGGGAACATTCACCCTCCTTGACACAAGCCTATCGCTATGGGCACTGATTATGGAAAGCAGGGAATTCATATTGACTAACCTTGAGCATTTGTGGGTCCTTTATTTAGTGATCCTTTTTAACTACTGTTCATTTGTGAGTCAGATAAGAAGCCTTTGCATGGGTCATTACATGAGTGCCTGACGGAGATTTGCTGACCAGACTGAGTACATGGCCATCAATACATTGACAATTGTTCCGTTAAAAAGTACATGCATCCATTAGGCTTTTGAATAATTTTCACAGTTTAGTGTATTGCATTGTATAATGCATTCTACTGACATCACAAGGTCTTTATTCAAAAAAGAGAGAACATGATCTTGCTCTTGTTCACAAGCAAGTAAGAAATGCCTTGAATATGCTATATGAAGATATGTTTGACGCATTAGTTTCCACAACAGTATGTTACTTTATGGAAATGATGATGTATAATTTGTACTGTTAGTGAATCCAAGTGTGAAAGGAAAGCCAAAAGAAATAATTGCATACCTCAGGTAATGCCAATGGCTGTCGCTTTGCTGACTTGGGTGCAAGAAAGAGTGGTTGTGTAAGGAGAGGTGATGATGCTCAAAGTGCAGCATTGCTAATGAACAAGAAAGTGAAAAAATGAGGAAGAAATAAACACAGACACACACACACTCTCTCTCTCTCTCTCTCACACACACACACACACACACACACTAAGTAAACATGAATCTGAGCAAAGCAGGTTTACACCTGCTGTCAAATAAAGGGGGTATCAAAAGCAAGTCATGAAAAGAACATAAAATCTGAGGACAGGAGGAAGATGAAACAAATGGTGGAGGGTAGTCTGTGGTTAGGATTGTTTTGCTACAAGAGAACGTCACTGGGAAGCAATAGTTGAAGTGTATCTCCACAAAAATAAAACTGACGGACCTTTAGAAATGATGTGTTTGCCTTTAACAAAGACAGTTATTGGGAGACTGCATGGTGCAATTGATTTTCACCTGCACCATGAGTCACTAACAGCACAATGGCCGATGTGGAAGCTTACACACAGAGATCTCAGTCTATGTCAAGAATAAACTTCACTTATAATCGGACAAAACAGGGCACAGACTAAAGATGCAGGAGGGAGGGGAGGTGATGTAGTCACAATTTATCATACCAACATGGGCAATATTGGACATTAAATTGGTTTGATGACCTAGTAATCGCAATGACATCCACTAATGTTAAGATGCATTGGCTGTCTATGGGAGGTTCGTGACGACACACTCATGGAATGTCAGGTGGTGCCGAGGACTCAAAGTGGCAAATTCACACATTAACTGTCCATTTACTATGAGCTATTTCTCAGCCGAAATGGCTGCTTTTAGCCCGCTGGCATTATTTATCATCTTTCGAAAACGTCCCAGATATGTGTATTACAGAGCGTCTCCTCTTTCCGAGTGTGCACCTTAGCGTGGGTACATTCATAAATCGGGATTAATATTGCAAATGGTGATAAATTGAGACTGTATGACTTCAAATGACATTTATTGCTTCTTAGCACTGGTGTCATTAGCAAATTAGGTTCATCCCTAAGCCAAGTTTCACGAGTTCTTGAAAGGCTGATAAATATCACTTTGCCGCAGTCAGACATTCAAGCTGAATTACTGTCGCCAATAATGAGGTAGTTTTTCATACTTTTTTTTTTTTTAAGTCGGCTGTTTATATTCCTCTACCTCCTGTGCAGACACTCTCTATGTGGTCCCATACACTGTATCATGTCACTTTCCAAGTTGCTGTCAGCTGTTTTTACATGGCAAGAAAATGTGGGTTGGATAAAACCATGGATCCAAGAAATATTAAAATACTGTGAATGTTAAAGAGGGTAATGTCACAGAATAATGGACTTTATTAAGCAGCGTCCAGTGGTGAGATGCTTTTGGAGATTCTTTGTATGAAATATGAAATGTTAATCAGTGTCAGCAACACACCAGAGGGCCAATCAAAGCATGCAAATCCGAGACCCCAGAGGGCAGCCTACAGAACATTTGCATTTAGTGCATTTGAATCGCTGGATCACGAGAGCCATTTCATTACAGTTCATTTGTAGTGGTCTTAATTTCACTAATTAAAGACACTGTAAGCGATATTACTCATGCTGACTTTGCCACCGCAGGAGTCCACCCTGTTTCTTTTCAATATGCAGAGCACATATGACAGTAATTGGCAGGCTGGGCTGCCGGTCTGTTTGGAAGTCTCCTGATTGGTCCATTCAGACTGACAGTGTTTTAAGATGCCTACCAGAATTTGAATTAATAAAATAAATAAGTAAATAAAAAAAATAATAAAACAATAAAATAAATAATAAAAATTGAATCTGCATGAAACAGCAGCTTGACAAGTAAAGTTAGATAACTTGGACAAGGACTGTGTGTGTGAGCCAACAACCTGATGGTGGACATCAGATTCTATACTTCTACTTTTATGGTGTGGGTATCATGCCAAACTAGAGCCAGCCTACCAAATACAGTGATGAAGTCTGTCTTTTTTGTTACTTATATATAACAAAACAGACAGACTTCATGCTCTTTCATTTCAAAGTCACAGACCACAATGTTTCTTCCTTACATCAAACCACTGTTGCATCATGCTTCTCTGAGAATTCAATAGATTCTTTTAATGTTTGAGAGGTTGCAGCTAAGCAATATCAGGTTCATGACCACCTGTCTTGCCAATTTTGTTTTCCTGGAGTGGAGATTGTTCAGTTTGACCTGCTTCCTGGTTAGAATTGATGAGGACATGACATCACTGTATCTCCAGTTCGATAGTTGTGGTTAAATACAGAGAGGCAGCCAAATATAGTTGAACGAGATGATGAAGTACTACTCTGCCTAACTCTAAGACGCTCGAGTAGGTAGCCTACGAGAGAGAGGATTAAAACACAGGAAGCTCGGTGAACGATTCTTTCCCTCCTGCTGCGCCCATGAACAGGACCATCAGTCCTCAGGAGACTTAATTCCCCGTTCCAAACTTAGTCTCGTCCCTCTGAGGCGCAGTTGACCCGCCAGAAAAGCACCAGCTCCATGAATCTAGCGCCATTTTCCCTCTCATAGCACGCTGGCTTTCCAATTTTAACTTGACAAATGCTATCAGGGCTTTTTTTTGCTGGCTGAGGCCTTAATTATCAGTTTTTCTCGGGTTTTCCGCCTCGATCACCCACACCCCCACATCCCCTTCCATCCTGCTCGTTTTCCCACTGTCTCGGGATCATCTTATCTTTCCCCCCGGCTCCATTTCATCCATGGTGCTAAATCATGCATCCTTGGCACTTTTCTGCATCTTCTCACGCGATAAAAAAAAAGGTAAACTGGGCCAAGAGCAGCTGAAAGTTTTGCAACGGCTGCTCTTCAGAGGACCTCATGTGCTACGTGTCCCAAGGCTTGGATTACACGCTTGCACACCAACAGATTTAGAAAGAAGGAACAAAAAAGATGTTTTGTCCAAAAAGGACAACCCCCCCCCCCCCCCCCAATCGCCTTCCTCTTTACTCCCAAAGACCATTTAGAACGATGCAGGTGAAAGCACAGCCCTTGCTCTTCACACTGCTCATGAAGGCCAGCAGCAGAGGTCAAGGCACTCACCGTACACAAACAGCTTATACTCTGCGATGTCTGTTCCGAGGGAGTTGCTGGCTTCACATCGGTACGTGCCATTGTCGGTTTTGTTCAGTGATGTGATGATGAGTTCTCTGCCTTCCACAATCATGCGCTCCATGTCGGGCAATTCTCCGCCATCTTTCGTCCATAATACTGGCTCTGGTCTGAAAGAGGGTAGAAGACTCAGTAAGGATACAATTTAGAGCATTAAAATACTTAACATATATGGAGTCCATATTATGGAAACATTTTTAACTAAACAAGGGAGAACATGGTATACATTGCATATAATAAAACATCTAGCAGGAAAGGGGGCCTATGACAAATGTAATGAATGTTACATACAAATGTTTGGAACATTAAATCAAAGAAATGCAGTATCAGGGCTTAAAGCAAAGAAAATGTCTGTGCCTGAAGTTATCAAGATGTCATATACTGTAGGCCTGTAGGCATATTGCCAATTTTCAATTCTAAAACAACCCAGCCCATGCCTGAATTCAGGCACAGTGCCTGAACACTTTGAGCCCTGATTTATACAGTAGTTCCAAGTTGTATGCAGTTCCTAACAGATCATTACAAAAATGGCGTTACAATGGTTCTTCTCCAAGACCCTAGAGATAAAGTGTGAGATAAAAAGGCTATGGTTGCAGTGAGGATACTCTTTGACTGAGAGCCACTCCTGCATGATAATCCTATTGCTTCATTTCTAGACACTCTGTTCTCCCCATTTGATCTAGTACTGCATTTAAGAACTCACCACCAACACAAATGTCATTTTAGTTTGCTTGCTCCCATCATGGCATAGTCCCTTGTCACCTCAGACAAACAGGTAACATAATTCACTGCATATATCATTTAAAGCACATTTGTAATTTTATCTCTTATTCCTGTGATATGTTAAAGGGGGGCATATTAATGAATTGGATCTGAAAGGGGGGCATTTTAATGAAAGGTCAGAAGGTTCTGGCATATAAAGAACTCTCTTATTACAGACAGGCAAACCAAATCCCTTCCAAATATCAAGATATAATTGATCATTATTATTTTCCAGGAGATTACACAATGGAAATGTACTGCCATTAATATCTTTCATCTGAGAACTGAAAGAGACAACTGAGAGTGTCTGGGGCTGTGTTATTGTTTGGTTTTGTTTATGTAAAGCACATTGAATGACCTCTGTGTATGAAATGCGCTATATAAATCAACTTGATTTGACTTGACTGTGAGACAAGAAATAGCAACTCTGCAATAGCAGCAGCTGCAGCTCTGAGGTCTGTTGAACGCCACCACTGAGACTGGGAGAATGGTGAAGTGTGTGTCTTTATTGTAGGAGAAAGGCATGCCACTTACAGTGGGTTGCCTATAGAGTCACACTCCAGTTTAAAGTACTGTCCTTCCTGAGGGAATATGAGCGAGTTAAGGATCTCCACACGAGGGGCATCTGAGAGAGAGAGAGAGAGAGAGAGAGAGAGAGAGAGAGAGAGAGAGAGAGAGAGAGAGAAAGACAGAAACAGAGGGTTAGTATGTTCCATTGGCTGGTCAGAGACAACATGGCAGGTGCTCAGGACCATATAACAGATTGCAATTCCACAGGGGGCAGTTTGGCAGACAGACACATCATTATCACAGTGACATTAAAACGACACAGGCCTCAAGCAGACAAACATCTTCCATACCACCACAGCTAGTGTCGGCATGGACTTAGACAAATGCCCTGGAAAAGTTGAACAAATTTCCTGCAATGCTGAGCTACACATTGCAAAATCTATATTTCTTTCACTGTCAAGCATATTACATGAATGTTTTATGGCTATGATCCTTTTATATGGACTTGAGAGCTTGGGGTTTAACCTTGACTGGTAGAAGAAGGGAAAAATGGACTCTTGGAGTCATATATCCTGTGTATAAATGTTTCATCATTCCCAAGCAGAGAAGCGCCTCTGTGTGTGTGTGTGTGTGTGTGTGTGTGTGTGTGTGTGTGTGTGTGTGTGTGTGTGTGTGTGTGTGTGTGTGTGTGTGTGTGTGTGTGTTTGTGTGTGTGTGTGTAGTGGGTCACTCTGTTCAGATGATAAGCTTCAACACTTCAATAGACCAAAGTCCAAAGCCCTATCCTGTTGGAGTCCCTAGCCGTTTGCCTACTTTTCGACCTTCGGCAACTCAGCCCGTCCTTTGGTGCCATTCCTAAGGAAGAGACTGACCCAAACCATATGCCATCAGTCAACCCTCAGTGTGCTTGCTGCAGGAGAACACTCTTTGTTGAATAATTCATTTGTGTTGTGGTTGTGGTTGGTCTTGTCTGGCCAAGGCAGGTGTGTACTTACAGTGAACCTCCAGGACCTCCGTGACTTGTTGGGGGGCGGCGAGCAACGCCACGTGGTCAACGCTACAGGTGTAGGCCACGCCATCCTCGCTCCGGTCCACCTGGAACTCCAGCGTGCTCCTGACAGTGAATGACCTGCCCGTGGCATTCACCTCCGTGGCGCCTTGCGAAGTGAAAAGGAGGAATGGTGGGGAGGGAAAGAGAGACAAAACAATGAAGAGTTATCTGACGTTCCGTCTGCGTCGACACAAGCCGAAAGTAATGGACTGGAAAATGAATGAATTTTTGATGGAGTGATATTTTGCTGTTTGAGCGATTTGTTTGTCAGGGTTAATATTTATTTATTTATCTAGTTATTGTTTATTTATCTGTTTAGCTTGCTTTCAACCCAGCTGAAAAAAAATGACAGAGAGGTCGACATCCATGAGCAAAGTGACTACTCTCATGGCATGCCGGGAGTACATTTCAATATTTTCTCCCTGCTTGGGGATGTATTCTGAAGGCAGGGATTTGAAAAACTTTGAGCGCAGTAAAGGGGTCACCGGCATCCCTTTCTGTCGAGGGAGGACGGCGGAGGTCCAGGCGAGGAGATATTGCAAACAGTATGTGTGGATTTCACGGGGGAATAGCTGGGCCCATGGACTGTGAAAGCCCGGGCTCAACAGCATCATGAATGGCTGAGTAAATATGCCCCCCGTGAGACCCCTCCCTGGCCACAGGCGGAGACGGAGTGTGGAGCACGAGGCTCACGCGGTGGCGCCAATCCTGAGCGTGCACTGGGCTCCCCTGGCTAATGTCGGCACGATCGAGTCTCCGTCTCACAGACAAACCCCTCAACGCTCCCGTTGTGCCTCGCCGAAACTTTTTTTTTCTGCCCTGCTCCTCTTGCCTCCTCTGAGTCATTCCATTCTCGATTAAAAAAAGAGAAACAAATGTTCTCTTTTTTTCCACCCTCAGCCCCAAATATTGATTTTATTTGTATGTGTATGTGTGTATGTTTTTTCTCGCCATAACTGAGATAGAGGGTCTTCTCCGAGGACATGCAAACTTTTTCACTTGAATTCTACATGAAGGGGCTGAATTTACTTGAGTGTGTAGGTAGTTTTGCAGCCTGGGCTCGCTATTGATCCCCGACAAAGCCTTGTTTCATCTCTACAGATTTTCTTGGCTGTTTACTATGATTAAAGTAGCATTGTAGCGTCTGAAAGGGAATTAAATGTTAAAATGCCTGCCATTTTCCCTCTCCCTGTTAACGCCAACACACTTCAAAACAAGAAGAGTAGGCCTACACACATGTGTACACATCTCAACTGTCTCTACGACCAAAAGGCATATATTCAAGGTTTTCAGGCTTTTTATCGAATCACTGGAGTAGTGCACAGCGGCACCTCTTGAATAAGCTCCTTCTTAACCTCAGCCTGGTGTGTCGATTGTGCGATACTGTGATATAAATCTATGGAAATAACACTCTCCCGCTGACCTTGATATTCACAGTAATTCACTTGAAGACTCTAGAAGATTCACTTAATGTATGTAGCAGTGCTGACAATACTAGGATGTAGGCCACTAGTCCTTAATCTCCTGCACTGTGGCAGATCTGTGCATACTGGAAGGACTGAAAACCAAACATTTGTATAATGACAGAAATTATTAAGTGGGATGGAGATACCAATTACTGTATTATGTCTAATTCAAAATGGGAAAATCAAAATGGCTTTTCTTTGCAAATGGGCTGCTAGGACACTAGTCTTAACAAGATGCTTGCCACATATTGTGGTGGTAAGTTCTTGAGGGATGACAGATATTAGCTAGCAACAAAGCATGTACAGTAACATAATAACACAAGAGCTTTGATGAAATGTTTGCGTTGGTAAGTAGGGAGGGTAAATTGAATGTAATCACCCTTGTAATCACCAAAATAAAGACAATGCTCACACACACAGACACACACAGACACACACAGACACACACACACACAGATTTGTTGTAATAGCACAAATGCATTTACAAGTGCTATACTGTCATTGCTTCCAGCACTGAGTATATTCAGAAAACATGGCTGCGCTAATCTTCCAGTAACTGACTGGGTGGCATGAAGACGGCTCCCAGTGTGTAATCATGACACACGCACGCTGCCACGAGTGACAGTGGGCCTGTGACTCCCATCTCCCTTGCTCAAAGCCAGATTCCGCCTTAATTCTGATCCCCACTCGCTGCATCAATACTGCAGCCGAGGAGCTGTCAATCAAACATTCTCGCAGGGTAACTGGGAGGATGTTTTGCGATTTATTTATTTATTTTTTCCCCAGTTCATTTTTTTTTTTCAAGAGGCTCCAAACAGGCGTTGACGCATTCGTAATGCATTCAGGGGCAAAGCAAACACATTTATCAGAGTAACAAAGGCTATTCCATGAATTTGAATGAAAGGCATTTGAGGACTACCAAATGTACATCTGATGGAAAGTAGGCTAATGCTAAGTGCCTACCACCGAAAGGGTCTCATTGGTCTCTATAACCCACCCATACATACAGTATACTGAGTTTCTCGTTGAAATCTCTGCACAATTCATGTTTTAGTTTAAATAAATAAATCATGAATACATATTTATTTTTTTGGACTTGATGCGGATTTGTAAGTGTGTCAGTGAAGTGAAGTGACAGGTTCTGCAGTGCACATCCCTTGCACTCTCCATGTTTATGCAATGATGTGCCCAACGCTGCCTGCCACAAACATGCAGACGTCAGTCCTTTATTGTAACACATTGACCCCTCCTCCCATGTCTATAATCTCATTCATGATAGTGACTACATGAAATTCACGATTGGTTTGTTGTCTGGTTTTATAACAGCCATTCCTCTAGAACCTGTCACATTAACACTACCACTACAAATATTTACCTTCCCCCGACCATGCTTGTTCCCTATACATTATACTATGATTATATACAATATTCCTAAGGGCTGAGCATGTTGTGATGAACAGCGCAGAATCTAGAGCTTGGACAGTCTATATAAAGACATGCTGTCCTCATTCTCATCTGTTTTAAGGCACACGGTGGAACTGTTTAACCCCTCCCACACACACTCATACGCACACCTACAACGACGTCTGATGTCCTACCAATTGGAGAACTTTCATCTTCAAAAAGATGTACGACTCGTCAAAATTTACAGTATGCTTCTTTTCTGACACATTATCAGGGACTGCGTGGGGATGCAGAACGTTTTGATCAGGCATGAGTGTGTGTGTGTGTGTGTCTGCATGTGTGTGTGTGTCCATGTATAACTAGTCCTGCAGTAGTGCTTCATTATGTGCCCGGCAATGGATAAGCCACACAAGGCCACATGTCACATCCCATCACACCAGCTGGATTGCTGCGAAGTTCAATAAACACTCTCCAGCCTGATATAATAACAAGAAAAAAAACCCTTAATAAATCTTGTGAGGCATGACCCTCGATGAGGACCTTATAACACCAATGAGAACAGGATGTGTGTGTGTGTGTGTGTGTGTGTGTGTGTGTGTGTGTGTGTGTGTGTGTGTGTGTGTGTGTGTGTGTATGTCTTGGAGGGGGTGGTGGGGGCACAAACAGGAGTGACTTCTCTCATTTCATCCGCCACTTCTCCTAATTATCAGCGCGAGTCCTGCGTGATTGGGTGCAAACAGCGATCCTCTGTCGCACATCTTATTTCATGTTTAGGCTCTGATTGTTTTACAGCAGGTCGGGAAATTGCTTTTCATCCCGGACGTTAGCTCATGCCTAGCGCACGCGGCATGCCGAATAGTGATTAGCACCTGATTTTGTTCAGTCTTACTAACACCCCAAACACACACACACACACACACACACACACACACACACACACACACACACACACACACACAGACACAGACACAGACACACACCACCACCCCATTCCCCCTAGATTTAAGATTTACATTCATGTCAGGAAGCAAGCGATGGGTTCTTTTGATGTACAGGTTTGGTAGATGGCAGTCACTAGGCTGTTTGTCAATGACAAATGCAGCACCACATTTAAATTTTCAGATTAGGTAAGGGATTGATGTGATGACAACTATCACTCTCTAAATATTTACACACACTCTCTCTCTCCCTCTCTCTCACACACAACCTTTCCCTCTCTCCCTGTCCTTTCTCCCTTAATACATAATGACTACACATACAGACCCTTTGGCTATGTTTGTACGTTGGCATGACGTATGTCTTTCACTATCTGAGAAAGGCCCTGACTGAGGGTTTATCCTCTCACACAAAGCTCGATCACAGGCAGAGATTATTCCCAACCAACCCTTCCAACACCCTCCCTCCCTCCACACACACACACACACACACACACACACACACACACACACACACACACACGCCTTTTTGCGGCTGTCAGAGAGACGGCCTCAGATGCCGTGTGCGTGCTCACACTGCCGCTCTTTCGGCGTGCGTGCGACGAGAACGCCATACTAACAAGGCGGCCCCAGCTCGCCTCACAGTGCAACCCCTGTCAGTCATGTCACAGTCGTGTCACGCCGTCACGCCGGGGTGAACGGAGCTACCGAGGGAGGCTCTGAAGAAGCGGGAGTCTGTGCCCTTCTTTCTTTTGTGTTCGCTCTTGATTTCTTTGATTTCTTTCATCCTTTCTTCTTTTGCTCTCTCCCCTATCTTATACACACACGCAGCTTTTTTTTGTCTTCTTTTTTGTTTCATGGATTTTTTTTCTCTCTTCACAAACATAAACTGCCTTTGTTGTTTTTTTGGTTGCCCTTCCTACTCTCACTGACACACACACACACACACACACACACACACACACACACAGACACACACAGACACACACAGACACAGACACAGACACAGACACAGACACACATTCACTCGCATACATTTAACATTCCTTCACCAAGATGGCTCTCCCCGGCCGCTGATCAAAATGATCAAGACGACTTCGCTGACAGCTCTGCGCTTAGGTGAAGCCTCTTGACCACCGTTCCGCGCCGCTAGCTCTCTGCTGCCAACTGTCAGGACAGAGCTAGCCGCCTCCATTTCACACCCAACCTCACAACACGCGCCACAACAATACATCAATGCCTCGGCAGCGGCACAGCACATGCAAATATGTCTTACAACATATTACATGCGCGTACACACAGCTGGGTCAGCTCCTCGCAACTGCCACTGATGAGTCGATGAGGCCGTCAGGGGAAAAAAAAATAGTGACAAGTACCTGGGATCTCCTTGTCGTTTCTGAACCATCGGATGTCGGCAGCGGGCTTGCTCCCAGACGTCGTGCATGTCAGGGTGACGTGGTCGCCCTCCAGGGCTGGCTTTGTGAATCCTGTGATCTCAGGTTTCTCCGGCACGCCTGCGTGAGGTCGGGGAAATATGACACATTAGCAACCAAGCCAAACAATTGGAAGGGAGGGAGAAGATGAGCCAGTGCAGCTGACCCCATGTAGCGAGCAAGAGAGAGTTGTTGTTGGTAGTCTGTACTTGTCAGTTAAGTATGTATGTGAGAGAGTCTTGTGAGCGAGAGACAGAGCGAGAGAATTGTTGTGTAGTAGGGTGGGTATAGGAGTTGTATGGTGTGTGTGTGTGTGTGTGTGTGTGTGTGTGTGTGTGTGTGTGTGTGTGTGTGTGTGTGTGTGTAAGAGATTGAAAGACAGAGAGAAAGAGAAAGAGCATTGTTAGGGTGTAAATAGAGGAGTGCAGCTGATGCCATGTAGTGAACAAAAGAGAGTTGTTGTTGATAGTTGGAGTGTGTATGTAAGAGACAGAAAGGGAGAATGAGAGAGAATGTTGTTGGGATGTCAATAGAGGGGGGTGTACTGCATAGAGCGTTGTGTTTAGTAAAACAGAAGACAAAAACAGTAGTGATGGATGAGTTGGTAGTTTGGTGTATATGGGAGGCTTACCCAGCACGGTGAGGTACGCCTTGGAGGTCTTGACGGGCATGGTGAAGAGGGAACAGGTGTATTGGCCCTCGTCAGACAAGGTCACCTCATGGATACTGATGGTAAGCTCCTTCCAGGATGCGTGCACCAACTCAATCCGGTTGTCCCTCAAGGCTGTGGGCAATAGAACAACATAAACACCATAAGTACTACAACACAAGTGGAGTTTCACATATAATGTATCACCATCATGTTCGTCACTCACTGTTCAGTTATTCTTATGTCCTATGTCCTATGTTCATCAAAGTCAACAAAGTCTGTAGTCAAAGTCACAGTTAGTTCACAAAAAGTCCTATATTCATAAAATAGCCATAGGCTACAGTGGTTTATCATGCTAAGATGACAAGCCTCTCTTGTCTTCTCAGTTGTAGTTTTGTATTTTCCAAGTGACTTTTGTTATTATTATGAATGCAGTTATACAATGTTGAGACAAAAGTCTTTAAAGATCCTCTTTCTGAGACAAAAACACCTTTATTTTTCTCTGCGCTAGACTGAAACTAACAAGAGCATGGTTGTACAACAGAGGCACAAAACAACTCTTTCAAATCTCAGCCAATCTCTCTCAAAACAAAACAAAATAAACTAAAAATTTGAGTCTTGGACCAAGACGGTCCCAGTAGGCGTAAGTCTGTTGGACGAGATGCGTGTGCCGTCTTGCGTTGATCATTAGTGCCTGACCCCTTTCTCCTGGCGGCGAGCGGAGGCTCAGGTTGATGAGACCACGGGTCATTTGGAGTCTCTCTTGCGCACGCGGCTTTCCAAATGCATTAGTGCCCGGGCCACCATGGCCCACAAACTAATAATGCTGCCACACTACCGCCGCCACTGCTGCTCCCACCACTGCTACTGCCGACACACAGACAAGGATACGGTGGTCTTCATTTAATAAATTACACCTCCTTAAAAGCTTAATCTCTCTCGCCCATGGGTTGGGGATTTGCTCCTCCAGGACATCATTCTTGGAAATTGAACTGTAAAGTCAGGGCTGAGGGGAGGGGGGCTGAGTTCTGGCATCTGGTCTTTCCTCCTAGTTGGTGCACTGTATTTGACTCTATCAGCGCTGCATGACTGGGTAGTACAGTGTGAGAAACCGCACCTTTGGCCTGCTGTTCAGCAGCACCTAGTTATTGATCAAGGTCTCTCAGATATAGTGATGATTTTGTTCTTTATGTTTTCTTTGAGTATTTCATATACTCTAAAATAGCTGTGATTTCCCTTGGTGTGGCTGTGTTTACAAGCCTCAGCCTTTTGTAGGGATGGAGGCCCAGTTATTGGAACACTGTATCTGCACAGAATTTTCACAACACTGAAACCACCTATCATAAAAGGAAATACTGCCTCCCCCATGAGATGATCAACACTGGACATACCTACTTTACCACCCCTCCACACACACACACACACACACACACACACACACACACACACACACACACACACACACACACACACACACACAGACAGACACACACACACACACATGCAAAGAGAGAAAAAAGGAAGACACATTGAGTTTCTCTGGAGCACTAAAAGGATGTGAGCCAAGCCTTGTGTGCTGCTGCCACTGTTGCTGTTGCTGCTGCAGCACTAGATGCCTGGGGGGGCTTTGGCAGCGGATCCCCGGCACAGGCTGAATAAAGGCGGCGGTAAGGTGATCAGGTCTGAGGCAACACTGCAAGCGGGGCCCTGAGATAGTGTAGCGGCGAATCCCACAGAGACGGGGGAGGAGGGAGGGAGGGAGGGAGGGGGGATCAAAGCCCTGGATGAGATGACACACTTCCACTTCCACTGGCCTACATCCCTGTATCTCACAGAGACACAGAGGGGAAGAGGAGGAGGAGGTGGAGAAAGATGGCAGCAAAGCCTTTGTGTTTTCTTTTCTCTTTTTCTCCTACGTGTTTTTTTTTTTTTTGCTCACACTCTCTTTCTCTTCCTCACTCTCTCTCTCTCTCTCTCTCTCTCTCTCCGTCTTTCTGTCTAAAATGAGAACAAGGAAGGGGAGAAAAGAAGAGACGAGGATTGAACATCACTAAGTTCCTGATAAGCCTCTAAGGATCTTGGGTAGAGGGTGGGCTTTTCTGTCTGTGTTGTGACTGACCAGTTCTGGTGGCAAAGCGTGGAATTTAGGAGATTGCAGAGCGCTTGGCTCCTTCACAAGATATTTTGTTAAGGAGCGTGTGAGCGTGGGAAGATGTGCTGGGTAAAAAAGCATCATCCTCCCATACCATATAATATGCTTCACCGCCTTCTCTGCCACACATTTCCTTTCACCCATTTGATTTTTTCCCCCTGCACTGTTCACCGAGGTATCAGGAACGCTGCTGTGCCATTGTCGTCGCCTGGCATAAAACAAACTGATTGGCGGACGCGCCAAAAGATTTGAACAACCTTGAGACGGTGTTCAACCATTTAATTGGGAGTAGCTCGGCTCGATGAGGCACCTGATCCCTTTTCGGATCGACCGCAGGGGCCGCAGATGCCCGGAGCCACGCCAGATCCGTCACAATCCGAAACCCCTTCCGAAACGCCAGCGGCTGACAAAGCTCTTTTTCCGGGTGCTTTAGGAAATCAACTTGATGAAAGGCCTCATTTCCCTCTCTCTCTCCCTCAAGACGGCCGGCCAGATGCTTGGCTCCACGGAAGCGAGGATAAATTCACGGTCTGACCTTGCGGTCCGGGGGGTTGTGGCGGAGCTTTCAGAATATGTGCCACATCCTGTGTTATCGAGGCCCTGGCCAAGGCCTCCTCAAATCAGCCGCCTTTCAATACTTCAGCACCCTCCTGGGGGCCGTAGCACTAGTCGTCGAACGCTGAATGCTGTTTTTTCCTCATCTTTCTGACCTTTCCTTGTGACTACTCGATGCCATCTGTGAAGAGCCCTTGTGGTGCAAAGTGCCTTGTTGATTTGCCTGCCTCTGACCTGAAGTGTCGAAGCACGCAATATCTCCTCCTAAAGAGGTTTGTGTGGAAATAAATAAATGTAAATAAGCTCAAAAGTGTGATCGCAGGCCAGAGACATTTGCTCGTTAGCCTCTGGGTAAGCGCGAGTAGCATCTGTCTGTGTGACGAAGGTAAATGTGTGCATGAGTGCCCGAGTCAAGCAGATTGGATTGGAAACGATGGCGAAGGGCATATTTTGCCAGAACAAGCCAGACATCCACTTTAATTCATGGCAGAGTGGTGGGTGGGTGGGGGGGGGGATAAAAATAGGAACACGTAGTGGTGGCAGGTGTTGGTGTGGATGTGTCATTTGAACGGCTGACAGAGTGCCTCTCTTTTCTGCGCCAGCGCGCAAAGGGGGGCTAGCAGGCGCCCGAGCCAACGCTGTCCAGTCGAGTGGCAGAGAGGATGATGGCAGAGGCTCTCTCGCCCGCTTGCTCGCCCGCCCGCTCCCCTCTCTCTTGAGGCCACCCCTCAGCTGGAACAGGGGTCTTGGCGCCAACACGAGCAACCTATCCAAAAGGGCTGTGCTCCCAGCAATTACAGTGTGTTACGCTGCTGGCTACACTGAGGCTGCGCGCGGGGGCCTGTGTGGGTGATTGTGGAAGGGGCCCAAACTGCTGGTGCAGCCGAGGAAAGCATCCCATAACCCCAACTCACACACACACACACCTCTGCAGACCCCATTTTTCCATCACAGCGATGACAATAATTAAGGGTCCACAGAATGGAACCCCTGAGTGCGGTAGCAGAACAAGACGTTTGTTTTACGGGAGAGATTCGGGCCAAAGTCTGCCGCAGCAGCTTGTGCTTCCGGAGGTTTTTTATCAGAGCTTTTATCACAAGGCAGCGCTCCATGTAACTTTCTGAATATCAAACATTTCGGTTTGAAACTTGCTTGTTTTAACACCGGCACCACGGCAGACGTATCTGGGGCAGTCTTTAAGCGGCAGCAACATGCTAAATACGTTCGTGCACTGCAGGCTTTGTTTGCAATCTGTTGCATAAAATGTTTCCCAGAAAAGCTTTGAACATCTTAAATAGATGAGAGTGAAAAACACGCTAAAATATGGCACTGCAACTTCAACAACACCGTTTCTCCACCTGCATTATAAGTCGAGAGAGAGAGAGAGAGAGAGAGAGAGAGAGAGAGAGAGAGACTTGTGTATGTTGTACTGTATGATACGATTCCGTAATCAAAACATATGTGTAGATGTTTAGACCATGTTTGGGTGTAATACAGTATGCTGCAGATTAACCCAACAGACCTCCCCAGAGGATTTATTGGTACCACAAACACAGCGCTTATAAATTCAATTAAGGCATGCCATTTTTTCCGTCGACAGCATTTTATTTGTCTGGCTTTGTAATAATGGTGAACCTCCATTAAGAATCCATTAGACTCAAGAGAGGCGGTGGCCTAAGAATCCTATTAAATTGAGATGGCTGGAGAAATGTGCAAGGCCCCATTTTAGTCTCCTACCATCTGATAGCGGATAGGGGGTCTGTGTGCTTTTCGTCGAGTAAACAAAGCACTTGAAAAACTTCAGCCTTCACCACTCCCAACAGCTAGACGGATGGAGCACTCCATTTCAAAAATAAATCTTGTGGTTGTGTGCAGCGCTCTGCCTCGCCACTGACTTAAATGCGTCCACAGCCTCGAATAACCATGTCCAGGCAATGGCTGTCTCCATGAAGACATCGATTTAAACAGACGTCCTCATTTAGTCGTCCAGATCAATGTGACATGGTTCGGACAAAGATGTCCTTCATCCAGCATAACCAATATCACAAATCCCCTTTCATCACATGTGTTACACACCAGAGTTCTCTTAAACATGGGCTTGCTCATCCACACGAAGTGATATCCAGTTCTATATCACTACTCCATCCACTTGCTATCACACTGATCAATTTTCTTTTCAAGGCACTGTCTACCGGCTCAGCTGCTCAATACAATTGATGCCGGGACAGAGCAGGTAAACCATTAGGTACCCATTACTTTCAAGGCCCTGGAAAACATGACTTTGTTTATCGGTCGGGAAATGTTAAGATAAGCAGGAGTGCAAACAAAGAGTCTGTATCAATAAACCACCCATCTGCTGGGCGTCATTATTCAAGCTATAGAAAATATTTTTTCAACCAAGGCCTGGGGTAGGTTCAAACCACTAGAACGTTTTGTGTTGTAATGGTGGTGTAATTGCCATTGCATCTGTGCTCTTCAAAAATAAATGCCTCCTTCATGATTATCTTGCAATCTCTTGGCCTAATGATCGTTTTAATGAACACATTTAAACGGTCATTAAGCGCATAACATCTTTTTGTTTGCTACAAGCCATTTCACTCCATTCGATTGTATCATGACCTTTGCAATTTTAGCTCAGTGCCCCCAATAAAAATCACAATTTATGGACCATTATGAAACATTTTCTGATTAAAAAAAAGAGTGGTTGAGAATTTAACACTCACCATGCCAAGACCCCACAATGAGCTACAAAGGCACACACACACACACACACACACACACACGGAAACACATGCCTGCTTTTGAAATCAATTTTATACTCCCACATAGCAACAGTAGCAGAGTAGGCAGAATAGGGCAGTTTGCAGCTCATTCTGCCTGCATACATCCATTGTCCATTAAATGTACTCGAAAACAATGACACTATTACTTGCACTTCACATTTCAACCCCTCATTTTTTCCGTAACTGCCATACATAAAATCAGTTCAAACAAACATGTTTCTTTCTCATAGCTTCCCAAACAGTGGTAAATCATTGAGCCAGGAAGTCTAATTTGTCCCTTGCCCTCTGTGATAAATCATTGCTCCGTTTTCTCTCTTTTTTTCTTAAAGAATGCTAAAACGGAGAAAACTAAAGAAGACGTATGGTCTGTATCGATTTCTCCATGGTAGTAACTCATCACGGCGGCCCCAACTTTCAAGCGTTCCCCTCCTTAATTGATCTAATGCATGATTGATGTGTTGCTCTGCATCCCCCCCGGGGGATATCTGCATGCCAGGGAAGAGGTGGCGGTGGCGGACGCGGGGAGCAAGCGAGACAGCCAACGCCGGGCATCGAGGTGGCCCTCATCATGGCCGACCAGCTAATGCATAATGCATGGCTTGGCGGTAGGCGGCGGTGGTGGGGGATGGTGGATCCAGTGGAGCGGCCCAGACTCAGACAGACGCGCGCGGGTCGCTGTTCAGGCTCTGGTGCATGCCTGCGGAGAGATGCCTCCATCCATATGGATAAGAACTGGTGAGGGTGGAGGAGGATGAGAGGACAAGGAGGAGGAGGAGGACGAGGTGGTGGGGCAAGGACGGTGGGGTTGTAGATTTAGGAGGAAGCGTGACAACACGGTCGCACACACTCTCCCCAGGAGTGGCCGCCTCAGCCCTCTTAGCACTAGCAGACTTCTGCAACAACATTCCGGAACTTTCTTTCTCTTGCTTGTTTTTCTCTCGGCTTCTTATTTTTTTCTTGTCTTCTTCCCCCCGATTCTGCAACGGATGTCACAAGTGAGATGTTGCGTGGTGCGGGCTGTCGCGAGGAGACGCTGCCTGTGTAGGTGCTGTTATCTCAGCCACATCACCACACACTGAGACAGCAGGGGCCACATGGCAACCGTAGACGTGTGTAGTCATCCCTTACTTCTGCTCCCTTCCCCCTCCATATCCCTCTCTCCCTCTCTCTCTCTTCTCTCTGTCTCTTCTCCTTCATCCTTCATCGCTCTGGCTAGGAATGATAGCAGTGCAATAGGTTAAGTTTCCACTGTATGGGACTGTTAATGAATGGCTGCTGCGCTTCTCCCTCAGCCTCCGAGGCCCAGAGTGCGGCTCCATCTGTGCCCACCCAGAACCGCCCACCTCTGGGTCTGCCTGAGAACACGCAGTGCCAAGTTTGAACCTCCTCAGTGACAGAAATCGAAGAGGAGGCCTCTCTATCTCAAACATCTCGTAGTCCTTTTTTTTTTGCGGCTGCGGCACAGCACGGGGTGAGGGAGAGGCAAAAAGTCTACGGCACACACTCCCAAGGGGAATGGAGTGGGAGGAAGAAAGACAGAGAGACAGACTGACAGAGAAAATGAAAACGTACCAGGAAAAAAAAAATTGAGATCAGAATAGTACTACTAATCTTCTCAGTAATCAGACAAGGATTGGAAAGAATGAAAGAAACATAGAAAAATGCCTTTTCATGCAAATTGAAAATTGACTGTGATTTAGAGAGAAGGAGAGATAGAGAGAGTCAGAGAGGTGCTCATTGGTGCTGAACTGCTTCAGATAACAGCTCACTTATTGATGGTGGTGAAACAGTTGTGTGAGAACTATTCTCCTGCCCCGGACATCAATAAGGCATTAAGGCTGAAAGGCCGCACATGGGATGCTCTGCCTGATATTTACCATTGACTTTATATCAAGATTTATTCTCCAATCGCTCGGCAGGCCCCAGACGTTGTCGTAACAATGTTTCGCCTCGCCCAAGTTTTTCTTGAGCCTCGTAAAACAAGTCTGCAGATTACAGATTGCGGCTCCCTTTCTTGGGGAAACTAGGCAACAGATAACTGGGAATAGAGAACTTCATCTCGTCTCTTTTAAGTGTCTGAGGGTATGTCCAAGAACAGCAGCGCAAAAATAAAGGGAGGTCCATGCTGAGGATCAGGGGGAGATCATGTTCAAATGAAGCATGATGCCAATAACCCCTCTCATTAATTTCCCTTATTACACACAAAACATCAAGGACAAGGTCTTTGATATGCTATATGCTTTTTAAAGTATAAAGTATGGTTACCAAGTACAACATGGTTTTCTTCAAAACATGGTTTTCTTTTGGAACACGAAAATAGTTTTCTCGTTTGACATTGCCATTTTTCAACTACAGCTATTCGCATGCTAAAGGTCACGGTTTGTCCATCAACTAATTTCATCGGCGTCTGGTCGGCTTGAAAGAGAGGATGATAAACAGTTGAGTCAATAGATGAGAAATATCTACAACTGCGCTTGGGAAGTGATTTACTGCATGACTAATGCGCTATGATTGGGCTTTTAAGTTGGGACAGCGCATCTATCCCCCGTGTCAGTTCTGAGGGAGGGAAGGCTGACGAGCTGCCAGGCAATTAAGGGCCGGGGTTTGGCACGGCTGAAAGATCTTCCCCATCACATCACATCACATCGCAAACCCACCCACCCCACTCTCACACACACACACACACACACACACACACACACACACACACACACACACACACACACACACACACACACACACACACATACAACCACCCCCTCTTCCTAGCCTGCCTCCATGTTGTTTTAGGCAAGCTCTTGGTTGTCTCGTTCTTTCTCCCTCTCTCTCTTTCCCTCACCTTCTCTT
>NC_063203.1:12845502-12875502 GCF_017589495.1 Alosa alosa | reverse complement strand
ACAGGCAATTTAGCATTTAAAAAAGGCTGATATTTCAAAACTGCAAAAGGAGATGATAAAAAAATAACCACAATCTGTGTGGAGCAGGATGGCAAGAAATGTCTCTTTTGTTTCAAACTTTTGAATTAAACGCAAGAGAATGAGACACGTGGACCCAAACGCTTCTTTCTTCTTTCTTTCTTTCCCTTTTTTACTTTTTTTGCTTTTTGGTTTCGGCTGACTGCATCACATAATAGAGAGCGGAGTCTTGATGAATGGCCAGAAAGCAGTCAAGCACGCCGCTGTGGAATAAACTGTACACTGCAGCCTGCAGCCTCCCTCCCTCCCTCCCTCCGCTGCCCCCCCTCGGAAAGCAAACAAATAGCTCTGAACTAGTTTGAGAAAATAGTCCTCATCTCAATTCATTACCCCCTGATCAAATCGCTCTCCTTCAGCCCGCCCATGACTGGACTGGGAACCGTTGGGTGGCACTTCACTATTCCAAGCTGCGGGAGACTTTGGGAATGGAGTCCCCCCCCCCCCCCCCCCCCCCCCCACACACACACACACACACACACACACACACACCCTGGTAGTATGGTCAACCCTGGGGGTGGCCTGGGGGGAGAGCATGTGGATCAAGGCAGGCAGAGCCAGATCTGTTCCAGAGCTGCTCAACTACCATCTGACAAAACAACCTTAATCATGTATAATCATGTGTAGTAATGCTGTCACTACATTGTAATAACACATATTAAGGTTCTATATCACGTCACAGTGCACTGCAGTAATGGATACAGGAAATTGAAGTTTCATGCAGTAGGCAATGCAGCTCATTAGTGACAAGACTAAATGATGGAGATGATTTCCTTGTCTTCAATGATCTATATTGTAATGAGATCAATCCCAGTTCAATCACAGTTCAACATAATCTCCAATGATTAATCACGTCATGTATGGCTGGAGGGACAATTTGTCTTAGCAGCATTGAATGAAGAAAAAAATAAAATACACTCTAACAGTAGCCTCCAACCACAGGCTACAACTGCTAAATCCCAGATGAAAGGCACATCTGCGGAGGATGGAGCATTTTGTCGGTCTCCAGCTTAATCCTCACTTTGAGAGGAGTCATTTTGTAAATGTGGCGGCACTCTGCACTTACATAAAGGGCCCATGTGCCAAAGAGGTAGTCGGCATGTGGGAGAATCAATACTGTGATAAGCCCTGAAACCTCGGAAACAAAAAAAACAGAGCTTCAGCACCCTGATTATTGGCATCCCTGGTAAAGTTGAATAAAAGAGGCATGAAAAATGAAACTTTTGCCAATTTATCTTAGTCTGACAATGGAAACAATGAAGACAAATCCATCCTTGATGGAAAGCAAATTTGTTTTGAGAAAAACAAACCTCATGAAGAAATAAATGTATATATACAGTATATATATTAAACACATCTACACCTTCATTAGATGAACCCCTCTGCCTGAGGAGATCTGAGTGTGCTGAATTTCCATTTCTACTGGTTCATGACTTCTCCAGCACCTCAGCTACCAGATGACCAGTGTTTATGCCTCTTTTTTGGAAAATATCTACATGTGCCACAATTATTGGCATCCCTAGAAAATCTTACAAACAAAATGTACCCCTTTATATTCAAGTTATTCAAGGGAATCAGATGTAATGTCTATATGAACATTCAAGCAGTAATTCTTCATAAAATCATAAAAGCAGTACTTTCTGTTTCAAGGTATGGAACTAAAGTGACACAGAGGTCAAATGCCCTGGTCAGTCTTCAACATGGAAAATACACCATTTTAATACAGGGACAGTATGCTGTTAGTCAACAAATGAGTATAGAAAAATATAATATGCCGTTGAAAACAGTGGGCGGTGGTAGCATAGTGGCTAATGAGCTGGGCTAGCATGTGGTAGCCTGAAAAGTTGTGGGTTCAATACCCGGCGTCCACCGTTGTGCCCTTGAGCAAAGCACTCCCTCACACTCATGTTGCTCAACTATACCGGGGGTGTTTATAAATGTGGAGAGAGCTGTTATATGGAGAGGTACGAGAATAAGAAGCAAACCAACGGTGATCAATTAAACAGTCATCATTTCATTTAGGAATGAATTTCATATTTATGGTTCAGTATGAAGGGAAAAAACTGCATTGACATAGGTTCCTACAACTGAATGATTTTATTTTTCTTCTCTTTGAATGCACACCAAGTGAGGAATGTGATAGCTGTAATAGACAACTGTGCAAAATATTAGCAGAGCTATATGCATCCATCATTTTCAACATTTCATTACATTAAGCTTTACGATTCCATACCGTTTTTCAGTTTAGTATGTATCTCTCAGTTTAATATGTATGTGAGGATTTACAGAAACTGTATGGAGAACAGTAAAATGTAAAACAGAGACTAGATGGATAACATGGGGTCCAGGCTAGAATTCCGATCACATGGAAGAAGATGCAGTGCTATATGATAATGTGCCAGTGAATGTATAATATCACTGCGGCTGCATCATTCAGCACCTGAGAACATCTCCAATGGTCTGCAGATGATTTAGAATTCATCATTTGCCGAAGTACCCCATGCTGAGGTAATAACAGAGCAGATAAATTAGTTTTTCATGCAGTTTCATTGCAGCCTTAAAAATGACACATGACAAAGACACCCGTATACACAATATGACACACACACACACACACACACACACACACACACACACACACACACACACACACACACACACATACATACACACATATGCACACGCACACATGCACACACACACACACACACACACTCACATATGCACTCGCGCACACACACACACACACACACACACACACACACACACACACACACACACACACACACACACACACACACACACACACACACATACACAAATGCCTATCCTAATCTCTCTTCACAAAAAAAGCGAGGACATTAGTCACTCACATAACCCATTTTCAGGATCCTTAAGAGAAACTGAACCACAAATTACTCCATTAACTTTCCTACACACTGTTTTTGTTTCCCTAGATTGCCCATTATGTTACGAATAGAATTATACCTTTTATTGTGAGGTGGCATATGGACTGTCCCCAACACTGATAAAAAAAAATCACAAACTCAAATCCTTCCACTAACGATAACACATTGCTGCGTGTAGTTTTTCCTTGAGTTATATGATTGTTTTATGCTGTGCTCTTGCATTCTGAATATACAAAATATTCTAAATCTTTAGCTTGTTTTGCACAAACATTGAATTGTTTTAAAGGGAAACATATTCATTATATTATTTCTTTGTCTAGGTAATGAGACACTAGGAGTCAATGGGGGAAACAGTGAGTCAATCATTTTAATTGTATGTGATACAGGCTAATTCTTGGACAGGTCTATATTGCACTGTCACTATCCTCATTAAATATCAATTATTCATAATGACTCATATTCATAGGATTCATTTCTAAGCAAAAGTAATAGAGAGCTGTCTGGTAGTCCATTCAGGGATTAAAGGGGTGAATGATGGTGGTGGTGGTAGGGGTTGGATGTGTGTGTTAAAAGGGTATATGTACTGCATTTTCAAGTCAAGACTTTGATATCAGATGATATCAGGAGAGATACTACATGTCCAAAGACTAACCTTTAACTGATTCTCCTTGGTGTAAAGTAAACTGAGTTGTTTTTTTAATCAGTTTTCTATATAGTTATTGTAATTTTGTAAAGATATTGATATTGATTAAAGATATTGATATTGTTTAGTTTCTGGTGTCTGTCTCCAGGGGGTAGGCTATTACATAAAAAACCATGGCTTATTTGTTTTCGATGAGTCTCACTAATATAAGTGAGACTTCTGTTCCATTACTTTGGCTTACAGGAACCTCAGCTCAGTAACTGACTTGCCATTGAACCAGCTTGCTCTGTAGCAGGCTAACTTTCAAGCTTAATTACAAGGTGTAGCAAAAAAACGACATTCCATCAACCTGACTTTTCATTTTCTCATCACTTTTATGTCTGAGTTCAAAAATAGAAGTTGAGACCTTTTTCAGACAGTGTCACCAAGCATGAACCTACATATTTAATGAAGTTCCTCAGAATTTTTGAAAATATACTGATTATTAAAAAAAGCATGCCTGTGATTCTAGAAATCTTGATACACTCCAGCTCTGTCCTGTGTGGAGGGCAGCACAACACCACTTGTAATAAATTGGCCTCGGTCAGGCTCAGATTCAAATCCCACTTAAATCTTGGACATGGTAGCATATCCTGGCCTTAAAAAGTGTACTGTTAGTCTAGACTGTAGCATTATTACGTATTTATGCTCTTTAATAAAAAAACCCTCCTTTCTTTACTTTTGCAAAGTAAGGAAAACAAAACCATGTATTAACCGCACCTGTGTGTCAACCGCAGTGCCCTATAGCCCAGTGAATCAGAATCAGATTGTGCTTCAATCATATAGAAGAATGAATAAAATAAATGCATTTCCATGAATAGCCCACTTCATAACTGAAGAAATTTTGCAAAAACAATGTTTTTGCTAATATACTGAAAATGACGGTTCTATTGATAAGGGGTCAAGCAAAGTAGCAGTAGCCTTTCAGTGCCACTCAAAACTATATGCCAGTAGCTACTTGATTAAATCTAATTCATGCAGGCCAGGTAGGCTATATTTCTCTATATAGCCTCATGACTAAAAACGGTTCATGTCTTGATGATTGTTCATGACTGTCAAATCAATTGTGTGTTATGAAGTCAAGATTAAATATAAAATGAGAAACTGTAGCCTGCTTCATGGCATACTGTATCTGGTAATCTAATATCATGAACACTTTGGTATAACTGTGATAGATTTTTATGGCAGACGTTATGAAACGTCATTTACATTAATCATCATTTAATTTATGATCACTATAATTTGGAGTAAACTATTTCATTTAGCCAAAGTGTGAAAGTCTCATTTCTTTTTTCTCTTTTTTTTCTTGATTTTATGATTTTCAAATAAACTCCTGTAGATAGCGCTTGTAAATCAAATTGAAATCCTCTAGTTTCCCCCACTTTTACAATGTATATCCTCTTTTTGTCAATGTACTGTTTTAGGCTACTTTTCTACTTGTGCACCAGCAGAAATGAGAGCTGACCTAAGCCTCTCTTGAATAAACGAAGGCTAGAGGCAGCTAGCTTTCGTTAATGGGATGGCTTGAACCTCAAGTGAAAGTCTACAATATTTTAATTGGTACAGGCTTTTTCTGTTAAGCACCGCTTTCATTAAAGGACGTTGATGGAATACCCCCCCAGCAGTAGAGCAATGACATCAAGGCCATTGGTTCAATACCCAGATAGCAACAAATACTATAGATTACATACCTGCACTGTGGTCTCTGTGGTTAAAAGCATGTGCTAAATAAACCAATATACACTGTTGTCTATTGTGTGTGTGTGTGTGTGTGTGTGTGTGTGTGTGTGTGTGTGTGTATGTGTTACACTATGTACTGACACTGATTATGATATGATCAGATCTGGCATCTCAAGCCTACACTGGCTCTGCCTCTAACCAGCTAGACGTAGTCCCACCACACAGAACATCTACAGCAACTAATGCATTCAAGAACATGAAGGGGATGTTGCTCACAAGACAGTAAGGACTCTCTCCCCTCGTGAAAACAATCGACCCGGTTCTCTTTGTGCACCTCTGACATAAAGGTCAAAACATACACATCATACAAATGGGTCGAGAGGAAGGCAGAAGACAAGAAAAGGGAACAAAAAGAGAAAGAGGGGCAAATTGAGAAAAGAGGCACCGACTTTTGACAATCTAAATATTAATCACAGCTAATGCAGCTACATGAAAAGCCTTAATTAATTGGCTAACTCAGTGTGAGCTGAGAATGGCCTATTTGCCTGCATGTTTTGGGAACAGAGCTTGAGTTTATATTTATTTATTTTTTGCCAGGGCGACTGCAGACACGTTAGACTTAATTAGGACTGCGGGCTGCACTAACACTTAGCGCAACCTGGGAGAGAATGGGTTGCTCACGGCATCCCTGGAGTCCACGTATGTGGAATCATTTTCAGGACACTTTGAGACAGACAATGGCCAAAGTCCATATTTAAGATGGAAAGCTCCCCCCACCATCCCCCCACCCCTACACACACACACACACACACACACACACACCAGTCCAGGAGGCATTTGCTGAGCAGGATCTGCCACTGGGATGTGCTTGTTCATGACTCCGTGGCTGAGGCTTCTCAAGCATCGGGGCCGGATTAAAGGACTCTTGCTAAATCCAATTGCGCTCTGACGCTCCTTAAAAATTCTGGTTCATGGCACTCAGCTGCCTGTCTCTCATCCCCAAATACCCCCTAACACCTCAACCCCCACACACACACCCCCGCGGCACACCTTCCAAAGGCCACATCTCATCTCCGATGGGGGTCACAAGAGGTACCCACCACCACGCTCAATGCCTCTGGTACCATGCAAGCTTAGATCTGAAAAGAGCTTTGGGGTTTTTCTTGGATTTAAATGCCCATAACATTTGCATTAAGAGAGTCACTTGGCAGACTCCTCGATCCAAATTGACCTAAAGGTAAGGAGAGAGGCAAGTGACACCCAATGACCCACAGATTTGGCCGAGAGTCAGATCAGTGTACATAAAAGATAATTTACAAAGCTAAGTGCAATTTGTACAAAGTTAAAGTCCAAAGACGATACTGAGAGGCAGACAGTGAATTTATCAACAATTACAACAGTTAAGATTGTGGCAGATTATGATACGGAGTTTCAAGCCTTATCACAGCATTAGCACGCGGCAGGAGTTGATCTGACCCATTTTCCTAGGTATACCCTGTCAGCCTCTCCTGTTTTGATGTTGATTTTATGCTATTTCTCCCCAATGTGATAAAGCAAACCTGGCTAATCTAAACATCAAATGCATCACGCTAATTTCGACCTAGTCATCTGATATATAATGGCGATCATTGACCTTTCAGGAGGGTAATGTACTGTGATGGCTTTTGTGAGCTTAATAGTTCATGTCCGTATCGGACACGGCAGCGGCGGCTAGCGCGCTCTGACTAACGGCTCCTGGGAGAGGCCAGCTGCTCAACAATAGTCCTCTTTCGTTTGCAGAGTGCACCTGAAAAACGCGACAGGTTTAAAATGGTGCCCTTGCTGTTTACTGTCCCCACGTTCTTTTATGACAGTCTTTTGAAATTCAATTTGAAGAGATATAGGAAAATCCATAGGTAATTACGCTAAGCCCCACCAGTCGATTACTGTTGCCTAAGACCACTGTATAGCAAATCAATCCAGCTTAATGACTTGTCAAAAATAGATTTGGTTCATCTCAGCTTCAGGAGGAAAAAGGGGGAGAAAGGCACACAAATGAACCTGGGAAGGGAGGGGGGGGGGTATGTTTCAAAATAGCCTCTACAGTGTTTTTTGCATGAATTGTAATGTGTGAGATATGCTTACAGGCATTACAGTGGTACACATCAAACTGCCATTCGGCAACAAGGGCCCCCGCATTTATAATTGCCAAGCGGTAAAGCTGGAGACGCTAGATTATTGAAAATGGTCCGTGACATCCGATCAAAATGTTCCCCAGTAACGTCTGTTTGGACAGCCTGGACAACTTGCACTAACCGAGTGCATCCATCACTGGAGCTACAGGCATATTATGCACTGAGCTTCCACCCCCCCCAGGCACAGCTGAGACAGAGAGGCAGCACCATAACACCTCTTCCTGTGGTAACAACAGTGGTGGCACCACACAATAACCTGCCTCTCATCAGACATGTACGTGACGTGTTTTTGAGAAGAGCAGCCATACAAGGGACAACAGGTAATAAATTGCGTGTGTGTGTGTGTGTGTGTGTGTATGTCTGAGTGTGTGTGTGTGTGTGTGTGTGTGTGTGTGTGTGTGTGTGTGTGTGTGTGTGTGTGTGACGGAGAGTGAACTACCCTGCACCAATGCACAGCCCAACACCACTGCCTTTAATGGTGGAACAGTGCACTATTCTCCCCCTGTAAATTACCGCCACAGGGGGGTTCAGTCAGCAGAACTGGCAATGTACTTCCCGCCTTGGAAAGAGCGAAAGAGAGAGAGAGATAGAGAGAGCATGGATGGAAGAAAGAACTTAAGAAAGAAAGACAGGCAGAAAGAAAGAACGAAAGAAAGAAACAGGACCTTAAGTGGCTTTTTCCCCGTATAAGAGAAAGGGCCATTGCACCAATGGTGACAAAAAACATCTGGAGAAATGTATCGGCCAGAGGAAGAGCAGCAGAATTGTAATGGTGCTGCACTTTTAAACATTTAAGGCACTCCTGAAATGGTTACTTCTGAAGTGTTATTGTCTTGTTTTTTTTTTTTTTTTTCTTCTTTATCCTTTTGTGACCAGTAGAACCTTTTTTGATCTATTCTTCACTTTTTGTGTTTAAATGGGCATAACAAAATATCATGCTATTTCATTTATCCCAAGAACAATTTTTAAAAATATCTGACATTGCTTATTTGACATTTGCTATAGAAAATTGTGGTCCATACAACGATTATCATCAGATGACAAAAAAGTAATAACATCATTTATGCATCTTTTTTTCTTAAGATCATATCTCTTTTATTAGTCTTTAGATAGGAATAAGAATATGTGTGTGTTTTGGACTACTGTTATCTTATGGTTAAGCAGATAAATCTCTGAAATGTTGGTGGTGCACAGAGGCACCTAGTGCTGACTGTGAGCTCCAGAAGCTCTCTCCTTTCATTAAAGACACAATTTCATGGAGGAACCGGAGAGGAGCGGTGAGGGGGACCTGGGTTATCATCTCGGGGTCACAGAACTGGGGGTCATCGCCGAATGTGATGTTTGTTTCATTATCTGCCACTACCGTGTCTCTCTGGTGTATGTGTGTCCAGGCTTAAAGAAACTGGGCAGAAATATGCTCCCATTCCCCAAACGAGCATATGACCAGTATGGGAAAAAAAATATTGCATCCAGAGTGTGGCCTTATTAACATGGCGGAGCATATCTGTATATTGAGGTCTTGAAACAAGAGTGATATACAGTAGGTGGGATACAAGCACTACCAGAACATTACATAAGAACCCCATATGCATCCTGTTTCTATATATACACATTTAGATAACACATTCTTATCCTAATTAAACAAAGGACAGAGTTGAGCAAAGCAAGAGGATGGAGAGAATGCCATTTCCCATTAGTCTATGGCTGACGCGCCATCATAATTACTCATAGCCTAATTAGAACACACTGGAGCTCCAAAACCACTAGCCAGGCTCATCCATTTTGTGTGTCCTCATTGTGTCCATCACTGTCGAGTCTCTCACCTCGCACCTGTGCTGGATGTGTGTCTGTGTGTGTGTGTGTGTTTGTGTGAGCATGTGTGTGTGTGTGTGTGTGTGTGTGTGTGTGTGTGTGTGTGTGATATCTTGTATGTCCGTACATGTGTGTTAATCACTCACAGTCTAGGACAAGATTAGTTTGTGGAGTTTGAGGGCAGACTTGGACAGGAGGATCTATCCCCTTTTTTTAAAAATGCAACAAATGGCTACCTACTGAAAACGTTTAAAAGCTACCCAATGACACAAGGTCACGGGCAGTAGTAATCTTTTAAAAAGCTATAAGCGGTGGACATGGATACAGTATATCTCATGGATAACCCCAAGGCCAATTCATCACCTATCCCAGGGGTTGCCAGGCTGCTTCCATAATGTTACTGTATGTTAATGTCTGACAGCCTGCAGCTGGAGATAAAACAAGGGCTAGATCTGGACATTGTTTAATAGGACCCATGTTCGACATAAATCACGTCAGCGGAAAGACAGAAAAGATAACTCACCTTTCACTTTGTTTTTCGTTGCAGCCTCTGGGAAGTGCAGAAAGAGGTAGGAGTCGGGAGATGGGTGTGGAGGGAGGGGGGGGGGGGGAGGAAAAGAGAGAAACAACAGATCCAATGAGTTTGAAGGTAAAAAACTTTGTCATTCAGAAAAAAACTAAATGCTTCTTCCAATTATTTGTGACTACGTGTGTGAACTTTCACTGTTGTTCTTTTGCCTTGGACAGTTAATGGAATAGCATTACATGTACCTGCGACGACATCTGCTTCCATCTATATATATATTTATTTCCCACTGATTATCCTTACTGCACTTGACGTAATGGCCATTTCCTTAATTCAACCATTACCATCTGTATAACTCATTTCTCAAAGGCAAGCGCATAATTAAGTTTAACCTTTTGGAGAAGAATGTAAAAAAAAAAAAAGCTAACAGGGGATCAAGCATCTGAAATTTACAGATTGGTGTATAGGGCTTTTAACTTTTATATTTAATACAGTCTTGTTATTCTTTTCAGTGTAAAATCTCCTGCATTACTGGCACTACTCCTGGATTACTAACTACTTTCAGACTAAAACCAACATCCCCTGGGATTTTTTTGTTAGTTAAGGATACATCGACAAAAAAGGTCATATGCTTTTTATCCTGGTGTGCACACACACACACACACACACACACACACACACACACAGACACACACACAGAGATATCATCCCGCCAAAGGTGATGGGACTGGCATTCTACCGTGGATCCTGGATAGGTGTTGAACTTAACAGTTTAATGGAAGATTCATTGTTTTTGACTCACGTTAATCTCTCTTACGCCTTCACCCCCTCCTTCCCATTTTCTCCCAACACGGAAGTTATTAATCTTTGCCTTCCTCCATGGTGTCTAAATCTAATAGTGTTGACAAAGTCAGACACCATGATAAGATTCTCCTTGCTGAGAGCAGAAAACGTTTGCCAATTCATGAGAGGAATACCAATGGATAGAGTCTATCCTGCGAGGGCTAAATAAGCCTTAAATCCCATTATAAGACTATGCATTTCTTATTTATTTTTAGGTTTCCGTTTACAGACTTTTCAGCTGTAATAATGCAATATTCCTGTGCCACAGAACTTATTCAGCGGGTGGGGGGCATCGTTAATTGCGAAATCACCTCAGTAATTTAAACCCTGCGGTGTGATTTTCTGGCTAACGGTGCGGTGGTTATGTATTCACACGGGAGGAAGCAGTGGTAAGCTTTTGACCAAAGCTTTTTTTTTTTGTGAGCAGATCGCAAATGTTTTTGAAATTTGAGTGGTCCCCTTCAATCCCAGCCTATGAAGGCAGTCAAAGTGTTCTGCACAGACTCGGCCAGCAATGAGCTTGGCATGTACGGTGTAGTGGTTCATGAATGTGTTCTCCTTAGCGCTGCTGGGCCGAGGTGGACCTGAGAACATCCGTTCTGTCTGGCAGACCTATTTTCTACCTCCTGGTGAGGAAGAGGGGGGAGTGTGAATGGATGTGGATGGGGGGGGGGCAGTCCCTCAGGTCATTAGTCTAACCAACCATAGAGAGGTTTGTTCTCGACCAGAGAGAGAGATAGAGATAGCGGGGAAGAGAGAGAGACTGTCCATTTGCTAAACGCAACAAGAGGTCACAGCAGTATCTCTCTTTCGCTCTCTCTCTTTTTTCCCTCTCTCTTTTCTTACCCTCGCCCTCTCCGTCTCTCTGCCACACAGAGACCATCCCTGGGGCAAATTGTCTGTGACTGACCTCATGTAACAGAGCAACTCATCATATTCTGGACACAAACTGTAAGTTAAAAGACAAAGAAATCCTATCTGAGAAGCAAAACAAAGCTGAGGAGCCGGGAGACAGCGCTGTGCTGAGCCCTCCGAGGCTGACACGGTCTCAGCTGTTTGGAGATGGGCTGTTTGTAAGCACATATCTACCCCTCCCAGTGCACTGGCAGACAGGGAGCAATTTTAGCATTCTGGCTGCTGCTGGAGGGTCTGCTGGCGGATGCCCCCGGCAAACAAGTTATGGATCTGTTATCTAGGTAGGATATATCTGTTTTTCTACACATACTTACTGTAGCTTCCTCTGTATATGCTTATTTCTTTACTTGGAAAGCAATGTCATTTTTGGAAATGTTTGTATTATTCAGTTGCTGAACGAAGGAAATTAGGTAGTAAATAGTTGTAAACAAACCTCCCAGAGCTCTAATCAACATTATATTGAGCCTACAAACAATTATTTTCCGAACTGTTAATGACAGTTCATAAATACATAAATTAGTAGTATTACAGTAGGTGGTAATGTATTACTAGTGTATCAATGTGTATCTCTGCTGGAATGTGGTGTTATCAAAGGCAATCCATCTGACTAGGATCTTACCTCAGTGACCTTCCGTTATTCACTGATAAAGGCCCAGGAATTACACTCTCCTGGGTATGTTACCTCACCACCCACATATTCACACACACACACACACACAGACACTCCTCTCATACACTGTAGGCTTTTTGTCATTGAGAACAAAGCAGTCACAATAGCACCACTGTGAATGAAGTATCTGCAAGGTCGAAGACATGCTGAGATTCACCAGCTGACAAAGACTGGCTCCGACGAGCTGAGAGAAGGTGAACTCCGACTGACTTAACACCCAAGCCTTTGAAAGTGGGCCACAGTCCGGGCATGCAGCACGGCTACTGCTACTTTCCAAGGCATAAAAACACAGCGTGGCCCAGACACCTTCGCCAGCAGCCTCTCATGCTTTGCTGAACCGCTGCCAGCTGAGAAGAGTGCCAAGCGTCCTCCTGATGCTGTCCAACATCCCTCGGACACCCTACCATGAAAGCAATGCCGTCAAGCTGACCGCAGCTGTCCAAACAGAGCCTTAGGCCAGCAGACCTCCAACTCCGATTGCCTGTCAGATCCGAGGATGGGTAACAATATGCTTCGCATTATTCCATGCCTATCACTTTCCACTTCATTCATTAATTAACATTTACCTTAGTTTCTCATTATTTAGTCTGCATGTGAGTTTTAGGATTGATTAATAAGATACATTTATCATTAAACGGGCATATTATTATATGAATAGTGCATGTCCATCAGTTTCAGGCAATCTTATTTATTCCATCCCTTCATATCTCAGCCTTTATAAACGTTTTATCAATTAAATTTAAAACAATAAAATCAAAATAACTGTGAATAGTACACTTGTCCAGCAGTATATGTTTCCTGATTTAGTATTCATGTCGTTTAAGGTATACATCATGATGGAATCTTCTGGATGCTCACAATACCTACTGTACCAAAGATTCTAGAGTGCTATGCACTCCACTCTAAGATCTTTGATAGCTACTGCACATGCCATATTCACTACAGAACTATGTGGGAGATTACTTATGTATGCAAACATGAGACAATAGTATGCCCAAACCTATTAAATCTAATTGTAAACTAACAAGTATGGCACCACATACCCTGGGCACAAGATGATAAATTTACTTTAAAAAAACTTTAAAATGTGTTTCTGATGTTGTAGAATTAAGCAACACCAAAACCTCTGAGAAATACACTCTGGTGGTATGAATAAAGGAGTGTACATAATCAGCATTCTTTAATGTGCTGAGACCATCTCTCTCTCTCTCTCTCTCTCTTTCTCTCTATCTCTTTCTCTCCTCTCTCTCTCTGCTGTATTTGTGACATTGGAAGCCTATATGGCTTGCATTCAAATGCAGCATGGAAAGATGCCATTTCACCGCTCTCAGGAAGAAGTGCCAGCAAGAGTAAGACTATTTTTAATGAACGCAGGCTGACAATCTAGTGTTCTATGTAATCTATCTTAGCAAACTACGAAATAAAGTGTTACTTCAGTTACCAGTGTCTATATTTGTGGACAGTGGAGTACAGGGAAATAGTGCATTACAACTCACGGTTTTAACAAACTATTTTTATAGCGTATCAGGACCAGGTCAGAGCTTGTGAGAGCAGTGATCTCCAACACCTATTGAAAATGTCATACAACTCACAGACTCAACTCGCTATCCCCAAAAGCAAAGTGAATTAAATCCCATTCATTGACTAGCTCTTTTTTAAAAAGAGCGACTGTGTTTGCTGTGGAGGTGGTGTATGGTCCGTGTGATTGAATGTGGTGACTTTTCAAGGCCAGGTGAAGGACTCCATAAAAACAAGGTTCTTGGAGGCCAGGATGTGACACCTCTGGTGGATGTTGTCCCGCTGTACCTGTGGCCAAGGCTGAGTAAATAATTTATCGCACTGAACAATTAATGAGGTGAGGTGTAAAGCAAGTGGCGACGCCCTAGGCAGTTCGGGGCAGGTAGGGAGTAGGTGGGTGGTAGTGGTGGTGGCGGTGTGTAAAAACAGTCAGTGCAACGAGGGAAAATGCGTGCTGTCAGCATCTAAACTCAGACTACTCCGGGCTCGGCACGTTGCTACGGTTTACACCTACGTGTTTCCAAATGCCCTCATGTCACATCTAGCGTAATAAGGGCCGCAGACCCAGCCGACCGAATGAGCATCTGTAACTCCCATCGGTGCAGTGTACACAGCTCCGCCAGCACTGACAGACCTCCGTCAACCAGGTTACCAACATGTTTCCCAACATGGGGAAAGGGTTCCTCTAATTGGCTAAAAAGCACAGTGTATTCATCAGATTTATCAGTGTTTTACCTCTGGATGACTGGATCTAGCAACACAGTTTCACCTTTTTCTCCTCAGCCTATTTCTTTCTTCCAAAACCAAAAGACCCAGTGTAACTAAGCTTGTTACCAAACATAGTCTTGATAAGAAGTTGATGTATTACGCATCAACTTCTTACAAAAATACGTCTTTAGTGAGCAAGAGCAGAGTGGAAATGACAAGCTAGCACTGCTTTGCTTGATGCTATATAATCTTGTTATGATGTTATATGTCAGGGACTCAGGGTAGTAAATATTAATGAAGATAATGATCATATAACAATATAGGGGGGTCTTAAGTGATTCTTTTACAGTATGTAAATATTACAAATCATGTGGTTTAAAAGTTTGAATATCTGTCCACTGTAATGGACACTGCACATGAAAGAGTGAGAGTTTGGAATAACATCCAAAATCTTAAGAGAAAAGAGCAAAAAAATACTTATCAACAAACAACATACACACATAAAATGTTAAATGCCAAAGTAAATCGCTGGGCTTCCAGTGTCATTATAAATGGCATTTGTAGTAAACTGCGAAATGATTATTCGACAGTCCCCATTATGGCGCTGAGTGAGTCATTGACAGCTTTGAGCAGTCAGCTTGATGTTGCCTTACTATTTCTAACCAGGCTTTAGGGGTGGATGCCCGTCAGTGGCTTGAACACTATGGCTAAAGTGCTGTAAAGGGTTTATCTTGGTGGACTGATGCTTTAGACACAGGGAACTGGACACAATAAACAGGGTCAGAAGCCCCTCATCAACTCATCCCTGAGGCTTGTCTGTTATTTCTCCCCTTTTTCCTTTGAGTAAGTTTGAAGTCCGCACATCCAAATGTCTGACCTGGGAGCAGGACAAACAAACGACCAGACAAAAAAGAGAAAAAAAAAGTCCGCTTCAACCACTTGTTTTTATTTTTTATTTTTCCGTCTGAAGAAGGGTGATTACCCGAAACGTCACGGAAAAATAAAAACAAGTGGGAGCAGTAAACCCTGGTTGAAGCGGACTTTTTTCTCTCTTTTTTGTCCCCTTTTTCCTTTCCCTGAGCTTCAGAATGTTCTAGAGAAAATGTCTGGCATTCATGATAAACACATCCACTGCAATACACTGTAGCATTTTTTTTTGTGCCTAACCGATCTGTTTTTTTTTTTTTCTAATAGATGCAATTCAGATTTGGCTTGCATGTCAAAGTGGAAAAAACAGATGAGCCATTTCTGTCCTGTTTGTTTTGGTTTCCTAATACAAAAAAATAAAAGCAGATTCGCCAACATCTGCAACTCAAAGCAAAACACTTTTGGCAACACCACTAACTCAGCTCCACAGGTTAAAACTACATGTAATTGCAGTAATTTTAATCTAATTACAACTGGAAAATGGTTTTCGGGGTGGGCTTCTGTCGCCGTGTGCTGCCGCAGGGGCCGTGCCAGTTCACCGAGTAACTCCAAGTGATTCCGCGCCCGTTATTTCTTCCTGCAGTTTAACAATCACACCTTTGATCCTGCCTTTTGATATTGGTGATCTTAGTAATTCCCATAATAGTATTAGGCGAAATGACATTCGCATGCCACCGCTTTGTTTGTGTCGACCTCTTCAAATGTGTTCATTCAGCAGAGCGGAGGCTGAGTCATCTACCTCGCGGAGCTTACATGAAAACGATGAGTGTCTCAGGCTGTCTACATTAAACGGGCATACATGCAAACAACAGACGGTCGTGTACCTGCGTAGGGGTAAATCAGCAGATGCATCACAACTCACTGGCCTTTTCATCCAATGCCAATGAATGCTAAAACCTTCGCCAAAAAAAGGAAAAAGAAAAAAAAAGCACCGACATTCTCGACGATTAATATCAATCGCTTTGGCGGAAATGCCAACACACATCATATTGACAGTGCAGCCTCGTCTGGCCTGTGCAGTGATCACTTTTCAGGGCGTCACTTTTCTCTTTTTTTTTCTGCGGCAAGCCAGTGGAATACGGAAAATTACTTTGACATTAAACTCTGTGTCCCTTTCGCATTGGTGGAAGCACCGCGCATGCAGATGAGGGATAGGATACCTCGCTTTAAGTTAATGGAGGATTCAACCTTCTCGAGTCCTTATCTGCAAGTCTCCTGGGAGAAACAGAGGGCTGTCAGCATACCCTCCCCGCTCACCTCTGGCTAGGGCGGCTACACCGGAGACATCACAGACAGACGGCTAATGCGACCACACAAATGGAATGGGCTGGCTTTCAAAAAGCCAGATCTATTGCGGGCCCATTTGATTCCATCCGATGGTTCAGTCACTCATTTGTCTAATTGCGTGTCATTAACTAAAAATGTCAATTAAACAGAGTGGAATTGCCTCTTGGCACGTGCTCTGACCTCATGGATGTGAAGACAACCTTCAGGTGGTAAATAGATGAAAAATGGTAAATGTGATTATTTATGAAAACTAGACTATATTACACATCAATTCAGAGGGATTTTTAGTGTGGTTATACCTGCCAGTAGCTTTTTTTGTTTGATGTTAGGGACCGTTCGTTATATATACACGGGGTCGCCAGAGGGATTTTGAGTGCTTCAATCAAAAGTCGCATGACCCTCCCCTGCCTGCAAGAAAATTGTCAACGGCCCTACAGCAGCCTTCACAAAAAAGACATAACCCTTCCCGGCCAATTGTCGACATCTTCCGCCCACGTTATAAAGCGCTATGAAAACACATCGACTTAAATAATTGGATTTAACTCACCCTCTGCTTTCTGATCTTACACATCACACTTCACCAAGATGGTGGCCATTTCAGTAGATTTACTCACTAACATTGTTGCGGAAACACAATAAGCATGGAAACTAAATGCACACTTCCTGCAACTGCATTAGCCTACTTGAAATAAGTTACTCCTCTAGTAAGTATTCACATGAAATAAAACAAAAAAATATTGAGACCATTCAACAAAGCACACTGGGTAATAACAAATTCAAAACATGAACTTGTTGCTATGGACTCGTCTCTAGGCTTCCTCAGTCATTGTAAAGCTGCCTAAGCTGAATATTATCCAAAACTCAATTTATCAGACAAGCGTCAATTTGGGAGCTTGCTACACTCCTTCTCAAATGACTTGAAAAGGCCGTTTGCACAATTTCACAAATAATCACAGGGACCGAAAAATACCTAACATGCCAACTTTTTCCTGGTTTTTCAAAAGTTTCAACTTTTTCATTTTAACTTTTCCCCGCTGTCTTGACGTTTTAATATTTTCCCATAGAATATCCCATATTACTGTAATACTCTCATAACATTAGTCCTGCATTCTGGCCTGTCTCTGTGTTGTCCTGTTGTTACCCCTTGCCCTTCCAGAGAAACAGATATATTCAAATCATCGTTTTGCTTGAATGCGAACTCAGAGTGATGTTAACCTACTAGGCCTATTTAAGTTAACGACGTGGTTGTCGTGAGAGCACGATTCATTGACGCTTGCAGTGTTAGGCCAGAGGCTATGTCCACGCAGCACCTGCCAGGCTAAGAGCCAAAGAAATCCCCTTCACTCCAAGTTGGCCTACCATAACTTACCAACTCTACACTGTAGACCATAAACTGGCTATTTACATGACCAATGTATTTGTTCAACTTAATGAAGCAGAATTGCGCACTGCTACTTGGAACGTAACACATTTTTGTTGGTAGGAGAGAGACAGCGATTAACAAATTGCACTTGTTGCTGGTTACCAATAAATAGGGCCTACTATATATTTTTTTGCAAACAACAAAAACAGAAAGGATGGAGACAGCAAAGCTAGAGATGGGCAGGTTTAGGTCCCGACAGGGCGAACCGGACCCCGACGCGCAGCGGAGGGGTCTTGTTCCGCCCTGAAGGGACCTATGTCCCGACAATGACCGGCGTTCTATACACTATCCCGCTAATTACACGGCTACTTACCAAAACAACACAATAAACTCCCCACGATATGACTCTTTAGCCTACATAGCCTAGGCTATAGCCTATTTGTTACCGTTTCATCATGGCTTTTGCTGAGAAACAAATAGTTCGCAACAACACACGCTGACCTTGAATCAAACATTCTTTAGAACACAGCTGATCAACCGTCTGCTTTCACTTTTGAATGAAGTTCCAATCCTTGCGTAGTGATATGAAAGAATTGACTTAGAAGCACAAAGCCCATTTTCCTTGACAGCGGTCTGTTATACTTAGCAACGGTCTGTTATTCAGAATTAGCAGACCGCCGAACTTTGGGAAGGCCCATTCAAGTGAATGGAGCATTCTGCAGCACTATGAAGAGCCGTAATAACATTAGCTAACAACCTACAATAAACACATGTTAATAGTTAAGCACATTTAATTAAGTTAATAACTTAACTTAAAACCCTTTAAAACCACACATACACTGACTTCTTGAAAAGAGCATATAGTCGCTTTTCCACTGCATGAATCTGCTGGACTCGCCTCAACTCTACTCGGTTTAGCCTAAGTACCAGGTTTTCCTTTTCCACTGCAAAAGTACCCTAATGTTGCTGGGTGCCATAGCGACGCAGAAGGAAACTAGCATGGCACGAGACACACAATATCAACAACTGAGAAAATCAAGGACACGTCACCTTTTGGTATTGCCTCAGCTCCGTTGGAACCTCAATGGAGGTGATACCAAAAATAGTACCAGGTACCAGTTTTTGCTGGAAAACCAAAAAAAGAAGAGTCAAAGCGAGTTGAGGAGATCCCATGCAGTGGAAAAGCAACGTATGACCATGCTGTGAACGATGGGCCTGCATCCTTACCCTGTCAGTCACCTCACAGCTGCCCCAGACACAATTCTCATACTCCACTGACATGGAAAATGTTGCTCAAGCATTGCAGTGTTTTCCTCTAGTCGGTGGTGTCAGATGTTGGGGCGACCTTCAGCACTGTTACTCCCTAAATTGATTTCTGGCCTCTAAGCTGTAACCTTTTAAGCTGCAGAGGTGTCTTTCTCTCAGCGGCTGCTCTGTCTGGCCACACACTGCACCACTCTGATCAACAGTCGCCACCATGCCCTCCCCACCACCTCCCATCTCGAAAAAAAAAAACACCACCCAGTAGGC
Source organism: Alosa alosa (assembly GCF_017589495.1). Lineage (NCBI taxonomy): Eukaryota > Metazoa > Chordata > Actinopteri > Clupeiformes > Clupeidae > Alosa > Alosa alosa. The sequence continues at coordinate 12,855,883 of NC_063203.1, read as the reverse complement.
AGCAACTGGCCCACAGTGAATTAGGTCCAAGCAATCATGCTAAACTAGAGCTTCGGGCCAAATTTATACTAGCCGCTACAGCATGGTTTGGATAGTCCACAAGGGCCGTGTCAAGAATGGCATCAATGTTTCACACAGCTGCTGGGTAGCGATCGGCAAATTTGCAAAGCCCTTTTTGGAAAACCTGTTTATGTGCACAAAAACAGTGAGGACAAAACCACAACAAACATGGGGCAAAATTCGTAACCACGCAGGTGTGTCACCTGAAAGACCTCACAAGCGGGACTCTCTGAAGTTGAACATCGACACATCAGATTTTACAAGACAGAATTATCCAATGTGGAGAATACTCATAGCTTTAGATTGACATTATTTGAGAAACGAGGCAAACGTCCAGAAGCCTGGAGAGCCTAGTGACCCTGAGCATGAAGAGGCTCTGTGACAAGGTAGACGTGAAAGCCCTGCAGAGTGCAGACACGCAGACTATAAATTAGGCAGGGTGGAGGTATATCTTACCCTACTGCTAATCTGACTCAGCGTTGACAGGAAGAGCAAGGTCAAATATGAATCTGCATGAGGCATATGGGCAAACGGGCGTTTGTGTTCATGTTTAAGGATAAGGGTTTTGTCAGGGAGAATTTATAATAATAATTTGTATTCATGCACATCGCACTGGTTATGAAAACAGTAATGGAGTTCTTTTTGTGATAGCACAACAAATCTATTTGTCCAAATCAAGCTTATATAGATTTCTTATTTGGATGATTAAGAAAATAATGAATATTCATAAAATATATTTTAAAATCCTAATCCTGCAGATTGTTTTTTTTTTTATTGACAGGACTGTTTTTTTAATTATTTTGTATTATTTGTCTTAATTGACAGCAATTGCAAACGTCACAAAGACAAATGACTTTTTTTCCCTCTGAGAATCACCTCCCACCGCTTTCATACTGCGTTCCAGTCGTGCTTTTAGGAGATGTTAAACACTGAAACCAATTTTTGTTTTATTACTTAATGAACCCGCTTATGCTTCAAGCTCTGTGTTGGAGGTCTTCAAATTCTGTATTACCCCCCTAGCAGCTGCTGACAGTCGCCCTAGTCTGCCCCCAATGTGGCCCATATGTGGCCCGCGTCCGTTCCCGAAGTCAGCTGCTCTTAAGGGCCCCCTGTGCCGCCTAGGCCCCAGAAATCACTGACATAATTGTTTAATTATCAAATGGTCTATTTAGTCAACTAAAGCAAATATTACACTAAATATATAATGATCGGAGACAGGGCTGAAAGTACAAATCGCTCAGCTAAATGAATAGCTTGATTTGCAAGACTCAGCGGGGGAGCCTGCTGAATAACCTCGGCTCTAATAATTCCACCATTAAAAAACCGGAGGGCTGACACATTGTTTCAGAAAAGTATTGTAATTAGCCAGCGATGCATGGCAATTACAGCCTAATAGAGAAGGAGGGTAAACGGTTCACAGGGGTTAGGGGTCCAGTAACATGTTAAGACCCAGCTGCATTCAACGCAAATCAAGGCTGAATTCTGCACTTGCCTGAGGCTACAGTTTCATCTTTGCTAAATATAGGCTACAGTAACCATGGAAGTGTAGTACAGTACACTAAAATGAGTTATGTTTTATGTTATGGCTAAATGTAAGTCTTAACTCTTAACTTAACTCAAGGGTTTGCTGCACATACTCTATGTATCATCCCTCTCCATTTGTCTTTATGAGTCTTTGGATCACACCACAAAATTGATTGTTGTCATACACTGTCAGACTGACAGACAAACAGAAAACCTTGCTGGTTTAAATGGGGTCATCACTATGTTCCCCGGGTCCTATGTTCCCCGCTCGGGGTTAGGGTTATGGTTAGGGTTTTAAAAAAGGGTCCTATGTTCCCCGGTCCCATACAAAGCGGGGAACATAGGTACATAGGTTAAACGGTACACTCCCGTTTAAATAGTTGTCATGTCTAGTAAATGCAACTTGTGTTTGACCTAAGCACCTGCCCGGACTTGAAGCTGCGACTTGCAGCACCTCGGATTGAGAGGTCAGCGTGTTATGGCCACCTTACACCAAACAGCCGTGGCCTACTGGTTAGCACTTCGGACTTGTAACCGGAGGATTGCCGGTTCGAACCCCGACCAGTAGGCACAGCTAAAGTGCCCTTGAGCAAGGCACCTAACCCCTCACTGCTCCCCGAGCACCACTGTTGTTGCAGGCAGCTCACTGCGCCGGGATTAGTGTGTGCTTCACCTCACTGTGTTTTTCACTAATTCACGGATTCAGATAAATGCAGACCAAATTTCCCTCATGGGATCAAAAGAGTATATATACTTACTATACAATTTTGACAAGATTTGGACAATTTTGACAAGATTCTTGAAAGATTGTAGTCTTTTAACTAATGCACAGTGAGTGCCCACTATTGCCAGAAATACAAAGTATCTGAGACAAGGAAAGTACAGACAGTGGGCACTTATAGAGCTGGGTAGGATTGGCTTGATTTCCTGTTACCACCGTTCACAGCTACCACCGTGACGGACAGCTGTACTGTATGAACCGCACCGCGGAGCCGTCAGCGGCCTGCTATTAGCGCTAAAGCTGAGGCGATGGCTGCTGCGCTGAGCTGGGCGGTTGGAGGGAAACCACGAGAGGAGTTAGAGCTTGGTTTTGGCGGCAGAGCTCGGTGGCAGCTCCTTCCGCTCCCTCGCTTTGAGAATCCATAATCCTCCATACTGAAGCCTGCTGGTCCAGGGATGTAGCATCGCTTTCCCGGCCTGGCACAGGGTCAAACACAGAGACTGAGGAGCATGATTGGCAAGCCTTATTTGATACATCCTTTTTTTTATCTTCCCTATTCATTTCTATGTAACATATGTGTGTCAAAGCCTCTGTGTGCTCTCTGCTGGTTGTTTTGCAACTAGCATTACAATTCCAAATTCATTCGTTTCATTCACATTCATACCTTCAAGCACCTTTTGACTCATCGTCCAGGTCATTAATATTCTTTTCGGGGTCGCATACATTAATACGTAATCACTTATCCCAAGTTGAGTGATGAATTGAGCAGGTAGAGAACAAAATGAACAAACTGGTGGTGGACCAGGCCTGTCACTAATAGTGTCAGTGAGAGAGCCAAGCTCATAGCTGATGAGCTACGATGCCAGAGCAGGAGCAAGAAAGCCAAACGCACACTCTGAAGGTCACTGACTAGTGAGAAACGGTGGAAACAGCTCTGTACTGAGAAAGAGGTGAGGAGTGAGAGAAGGAGAGAGAGACAGAGAGAGAGATAGAGAGAGAGAATGATGGCCTTCCTCTGGGGTTCTCTACTTCTTTCTCTTTTCTCTTTCCCTCCTCTCCAGGATCATGCATGTATGCATACAGAGTCCACACCAAGGCGCACGCCTCCAGCAAGGGGCGTGATGATGGCTTCCCCCGCCCTGCTAGGGGCTGCTGTGCTGTGTGAGACGAGAGGCTCCAGTATACCTGAAAAGGTCAGATGGCTCCATGTGAAGTGCACTCGGGCATAAATGCAACTAGATGCCCTTTTTGCTACTTATTGCAATTTCATCAGAGAATAGGTCATATTAAACAAGGCTACAACACAGAGGCTAGGCTATGTCTTCAGTCCATGGCCACTGAATTTCTATAAAGGTCTGTTGGTATATATATATATATATATATATATTACAGGACCTCTGTTTCTAGAGGAAAACCCTGATCTGGCAATGAGAGTTCACATTTCCAACAAAGTACAAACTTTGTGGCTTATCAAAGGGGGTTCTTGTGTGATGGGATATAAGCTCAGGCTGTGGCATTTTATTTCCTGCCGTGACTCTTTGTGTCAGCAAATGTGGCGTTCTATATTTCAGGCGGACATAATAATGGTCATGAAAAATGATGGCCTGCACACAACAAAACATTTCCTGCTCCGAGAATTATGGTAAGCCTTTGCTCCGCCGAGAGAACACAGTATTGTGCGTCAGCACGCTATTATCAGACGCGGCTGCCCCTATAGCCGCTGTCTGTGTGCTTACTCGTCTCCCAGCAGACCAGTGAACCCTGGACAAGACCATGTTGTAGCAAACCCAACACATTTGCCGACAGAAGCCATGATTCATTGGGTCCAAGAGTGTTGTAAATGGACAGTCGATTGAAGCTAGCTTGCCAGTGTTCTACCAATAAGTGTTTTAGGGGAAAAAATGGTAGAGAGAGAGAGAGAGAGAAAGAGAGGACATTCAATCCCCCCTCCACACACACACACACACACACACACACACACACACACACACACACACACACACACACACACACATCTCTGTGGTACACCCACCACCACCACCTCTTTCCTCGTGAATCATTGGCCCTTTGAATACCTAATGAATCTGATTTATTCAGGTCTAACGACACAGGTCTCGAGCGAGGGACCTAAAGGGAGAAAGAAGGAAGAAGAGTGAAAAACAGTGAAGTGAGAGGAAGAGAGAGAGACGACCTGCGCTGGGCTTATCACCACGGAGAACAATGTGGGAGAGAGGGACCCACGGGACTCACTCACAGAGTCACACATCACAGAGGGTTCACTGAATAAAAAATAACTAAAAGTCAAACAAATCTGTCAAGAAAAAAAACCTTTCATCCTGGCCCATTTTGGTGGCCCATACGCATGTGAACCAAAGAACTGCACGTGCATGTGCATGCGCGCGCGCGCGCGTGTGTGTGTGTGTGTGTGTGTGTGTGTGTGTGTGTGTGTGTGTGTGTGTGTGTGTGTGTGTGTGTGTGTGTGTGTGTGTGTGTGTGTGTGTGTGTGTGTGTGTGGAAATAATATGAGAGCAAATGAAAACAATGTGTGAGTCAAGTGAAAGATCGTATGCTCATCCTGGGAGTAGGTCTCATATGGATCGAAGGGAAGAGAGAGAGAGAGAGAGAGAGAGAGAGAGACCGATAAAGAGAGAATGAGTGAGAGAGAGAGAGAGAACAGGAAATGAGGATCCGCCTGTAATGAGCGGTGTTTGGCACACTGTTTTGAAACCTTGTGCGACGCCAGCCACCTCCTTGTCAACTCGGCATCGATTCTGTCATCGATTTGGTTTTGCGGGCGAAGTAATTAAAGAGTCTCAGACACATCCTCCGTCAGATATCAAAACAGTACCATTTGGGTACACAAGCGTTCATTATGTTTATAGCCAATGCCATGACGAAGTAAAGATGTAGACCAAAAGGACTTTTGTTCAAGAGAAATATGTATGTTTGGCACAAAGTAGTAGCCATAGATAGATAGATAGATAGATACTTTATTGATCCCCAGGGGAAATTCAAGAATGAGCCATGACCATATGCTCAAAATAGATGGAACACAGAACATGAACACAGCACATATTGACCATTGCACAATACACTCAAAGGAGATGTAAATATGTAAGAAGTGGGAATCAGAATCAGTGACAAAGGGCACCTATTTGCTCACTTTCATGTTATGATCACTTTATGGTTAAGGTCACTTTATAGTTTAAAGGTAGTCTGTTTTTCTTTTCATTTGTTCTGTAATTGGGGAAACTAGTAGATAATCTATGACAGTCCAAATGTAAATATAAACATTATTAATGACTTTTTCCATTTAAAGCATTGCTGTTGTGTGTTTGCCTTGTTCAAACTTGAATAATAACTTCAATAAAAACAAAAAAAAACAATTATTTTATGACTTCAGTGACCACAACGCTACCTAAGCCTCATATTGACGTCTATGGCAAGAATGATGAGAACCAGGATGGTCCTACTACAGACCTGCTGTCATCAGACCTAAGTGTCCCAGCCTCTGAAACGTCTCATGCATGTATCCTAGAACAACTCTGTATGTGTTCCCTTGCAATCTTTCCTTTGGCTGACACGAGCAAGTACTTAAAAAGGCACTTAGAAAAAGTGCACAAGGAGTGTCAATACACCCTCACACTGATCATCCTCCCCATAATCCCCTTGATCAACAAATAAGCTGACATCTCTGGGCCGTCAAAGCACACTGCGATGTGTTTTCGATGCGATGGCGATGGTGCCGGAGGCTCAATGCTACATACATACAGTACGTGGAGAGCATTTGGAGGAGGAAAACACAGACCCTGAGTTATTAGTGTCAGCCAGTGCCAGGCGAGCGGGCCATGTTGTCGGAGCTCCTCAAGTGGCCAGCCAGACGGACGTGTGTGTGTGTAGGGGGGTTTACAGACATCCCGCTGGGTCAATGCGGCTCGGGTCTGACCGGGTTTGGAGGAGCGCCAGTCAGCCAGGGCAAAGGCGGCGGTACGGCCCTCGTTAGGGGCGCCCGGGTGCGTCTGGAGGCTCCACGCTCATCACGACACGGCCCCACCCAGCGGGCGCTGGCACAAGGCAGCCGTTTAGACGGCAGAGTCGAGGAGAGGGTGATGTGTGTGTGTGTGGGGGGGTTGGGGAGAATCTAAGGCAACTGCACCTCTCTCTCTCTCTCTCTCTCTCTAACATCTCGCACTGACAGAGGTTGTTCTCAATAACTCAATTTCCAGCACAGCGCATCGACTCCTTATTCCCCTGGTGGCCGCACGCCTTAAACCAGCAGATACACACACACACACACACACACACACACACACACACACACACACACACACAAATACACGTGGAGAAGACAAACTGTGTTTACACAAGAGTGCTGTCTGACTGCATATTCATAAGCCCTACGGCAGGCTGGGTGCGTGCGTAGGTTAGTCAGAGAATGTGGAGGTTAAGCTTTAAACTCTTCATGGAACCATCCAGCAAATGCATCCATCGCATTATGATGATCAATTTATGCACACTTAATGGTAATGTGAAAACTAATGTCAACAAATTGCTGTAGTTGCTATGATTGTCTATTAAAGTGATTTGCTACAGCTTGCATAGCCTGTTCAGCTGCATATGTGATGTTGCTTCAGGAGTGCCGTTTAAATGGATTTACACTGAGGGCTGGGGCCCACGACAATATGACTGCAGGACAGCTTCAAAATGTTAATTTCCATCCAAAGCAGGCTTTGAACAGGCCTGAGTGCGGTATGGGGAAAAAAACAAACCTAAACTTTGTTTGTGAGCGGATTACATAAATTTCATTGAAATATTAAAATTCATTTGATGTAACAACACAAATCCATCTGTTACAATTGTCATATTGGTATGTAGTGCAAATGCAATAGCTAGGGCAGTGTGTGTGTCCATCAAGGACCCCATTACCATTTCTATTCATGGCCCCGTCACTTTTTAATGAGTACAAAATACAATCATCAACTCTAGACAAAGGTCAAAGCCAAAACGGGCAGCAGCGCGAAAAATACCAAATCCAGACGGGATTCAAAGACGGGCAGGAGGGGGGGATTCAGAGAGGAAGAGAAGAAGAATGAGTGGAAGAGGAGGAAGAGGGAGATGGAGGAGGAGGATGAGGATGAGGAAGAGGGTAAAAAAGCAACAACAAAAGACCCTGGGTCCTCAAAGGACTGCCAAATGGAGGACTTCCTCTACAAGGTCCTCTCCTCTGCCCGCGTCTCAGGAGAGGGAGATTTAATGGCTCGGGGCACTCAGCAGTGGCACCAGATGGAGGACCAGTTGGCACCAGTTCTCATTACCAGAGAGAGAGAGAGAGAGAGAGAGAGAGAGGTGGGGTAGGGTGGCGCACCACTGCCCTTGCCTCATACCACCACCTGTCTGGCATTGTGCTGCGCTCGCTCGGTGGTATGCCCAGGCACCTGGGCACTCGCTATTACATGCCATCATCAAGGTTCAGGACGGGGCGTGTCCTGGCCCTCCTTCGTCGTTCGTGTGATCGTTGGAGAGCGAAGCGGCCAGGTGGTAACATATGCTTTCACCTTTCAACGGCTTATCCTCCTTTATCCCATGTTTTCTTTTTTTTTTGCCTTTTGTTGTGTGTGTGTGTGGAGGAGGGGGGGTGGTGGTTATGTGCTGTTGGATATGATTTGTATCGAGTCTTTGAACTCAGTAGGCTAGTTTCCCAGGGAGAGATTAAGCCTAGCCCTTTTTGGACTGATTTGAATTTTTCTACCCCTGCCCTCCCCGAAAAAGGGAAAAAAAGATGATGATCTCCTTTCACTGCGTTATCATCCAAGACTGGGGTTAATCCTTGCCTCGGATGCAAGTCCAGTGTCAATCATTTCCTGTTTTGCATTCCATTGTGTCACACTGAAACAGAATAGGCTGGCTTGCCTGAAGGTGAGCTCAACCCCCTTTTGTTGCAACTCTGAAATGCCTCAAAAAGCCTAAATAACTCCCTAAATAATTCCAACTATTCCAAAGATAGTGGCAAGACAGTCCTTCACAGGTGACAATACCAATCTGTGTCGTCCCCTGACATTGGCTCCCATCCCTGGGGACAGGCTGCCCACCTGAAAGCATTTATTTGGCCTGAAAGTGCGGCTGACCAGCCCAATCATGTGCAGAGGTGGCTGACAGTGATTCAAATGCCCTGGAACTGGGAACGACACGGGCAGGAGAGGGGGGCAAACGAGCTGCAAATATGCATGAGAGAAAGAGCACTGCTCTCCCTCCGCATCTCTGTCGCCCCCCTCTCTCTCTCCATTTCTTCCTCTCTCTCTCTCTCTGGATCTGTCCCTTTTACTGTTTCTCATTCTCTCCTTCGCAGACAGCTGAGTCCAGTTGTTTGGCTCCTGCCTCAAATGGAATCTGCAGTGTATAAAGAGCTGACAGTGCCAGTCTAGCCTTTTATAATTATCTGCCCATTTTGTTCAATAAACAGTTCTGGAGTCAAGCCATCCATCCACTACCCCCCTCTCTCTCTCTCTCACTCTACCTCTATCTGCCTGTCTTCTCTTTGTTTCCTTCCATCTCTCTCTCATTCTGTTTGTTTCTCTCTCCGTCTCCATTTCTCATATCGTTCAAGAAACAGTCTATGCTTTCTTCTCTCTCTCTCTTCCTCTCTCTCTATCTCACTCTCTCTCTCTCTCTCGATCCTCCACAGTCATTCCACCTAATCTTTTATTATTGACTTCCTTCGTGTACGCCCTCGTATAATTTACATTTTCATAAGTCGTCGCCTGGTCATGCAGGCATCCGAGCAGGCCACGGCATCAGCTGGTCAAACAGAGTGTGGACGCCCTCGATATTGACAACATCTCAATCGGAAGCCTCCAGAGAAAACCCCCGCTTTGGCTTCTGCACAGTAACAAGAGAATCTCCTAAGCCATTTGAGCTGGTAAGCACTTAATGTTCTCTAACACCCCCTTCCCACCCCCACCCCCTTTCCCCCACTACCTCAGCTATCACCATCCTGTTCACTAACATGATGCATTCAGCAGTTGCACTGAGATGCTCATTGGAACAAACAAGCCCCCGGAATGGCTGCAATCCAGTAGCCTTTTCCCAGAGACTGCTGACTGTCGGCGGCGCATCCCGTAACGTGCATACCTTTAGTCTCTGGTTATTACAGCGGGCACTGCCTGACGCCGTGTGCCGAGATAGCACAAACGCCGAGCATCCATCATCGGTAATCTGTCGCTCCTTTGCCCAGATTCGAGGAGATATCCCCAGCCAAGAACAAACAGCTCATCTGTCACTGAAGCGCCCATCTCACTAAAGCGCTCTGGCTTGCACTCCACCATTATCATCGCCTTGGATGAAAGTGTTGGGGAATCATGGCGGGGGTAGGGAGGAGGAGGGGGGTAGGGGGGTGGACAAGGGGTCTGGGGTGACTACAGCGCCGAATTAAACTGTGCCATGGAAATACATCAGCTCAAACTGCTGGTGATAAGACACAGAGGATAAACAAGTGGGGATGATTATCACCCAAAACATATGCGGTGCTCCAACACAAACACACACGCACACACACACACACACACACAAACACCGATGAGACACACAGACATACACACAAACAACCACACATACACACACACTAACACACACACACATACACAATCGTTAAAAGTCCCTCGAGCATCTCTTCCTATAAAACTGAAACCAGATAATATTGACAAGATAGATTAACCATCCTATCAAACCGCTTTTAAAGACGTATACTAGACACTTCCGTATCTGGTGCAGACAGAGGAAAAGTAAGAATGTTTAAGATAAAGTTCACAAATGTAGTGGCAGAAGAGTCCTGGACACCCTCTCTGATTTGTGAGAATGGCATTCAAGTCCAGACATAATCAGGACATGGCATCCATTACACGTGTGATGATAGAGTCACCAACAGCAGGCCGTCTCCACAGGCGCTGTTAACATGACTTGTATGGAAAAGGACAGATCAAACTCTGACATACAGTGGCTGGTGTGAGCAACACCCTGACTTGTAAAGGCAAAGCTGTGGGCTTGTGAATGCCCTGGCAGGAGCTTATGACATTCATGAGG
>NC_063203.1:12823002-12840502 GCF_017589495.1 Alosa alosa | reverse complement strand
TGACCCTCCCCACACCAGCAGCACCACGTGCACTAAGTTACACACACACACACACACACACACACACACACACACACACACACACACACACACACTGTGCTGACCAGAGGCATGAACCTTTTTTGTTTGTACTGTGTTTTTGTCTGTGTCTATTTCTATGTCTATGTGCTTAGTTTCAGTTTTACACACTTTGGCATATACATGGCACCAAATAAGTGTAGGAGTATATGTTTGCTTGCACCAGCACATTGGCATAATGATCCTATTCGTAACATATCCCCCTGAAGGGACATTTGCCACAGAGTCTGGGACAAAAAACTCTCAGTAAGCTTGCACTAGACAATAATAAAAAGGATGCATGTGGAACTATTTAAGGGGGAAAGGTTTCTTAAGAGAGCCAGACAAAGGTCCTGCTAAAGCAAAATGAGCATTTTTTCCCCTTCAAGACGCCATGCAAGGCTGTGAATTTAGTGAGTTTACTGTTCATTACTTAGAGAGAGAAAACAAGCAGTATTTGAATAGAGAGCCTTTTAGGTGTTTGTTCTCTTTCATGCCCACCAAACAATGGCTGGGTGCTGTTTCTTCGCTGTTTTGTTTGGCTGTTAAACAACACCGGGGCCGCCTCTGTAACCAGCACCCTTGGCCCCAAGCAGATGGTTTCCCTATAAAATGCCTGTTTTAACGGGGGTAGTAATGTAGGGGGTGGAGGTGGACAGGGGCTGGTGGGGTGGTTGGAGCGTCATTGGACAGCCACCTCCGAGACAGACACTGGCTTCTTCCCGTTCCGCTCATCACACCTGACACAGGAGATTAAGCCTACTCCGCCGCCGATATTCAGCCCGCTGTTTACCACGGGAGCTGGGTCAATTTCCCCTTTGTCGCTCTCTCTCTCTCTCTCTCTCTCTCTCTCTCTCTGTCTCTCTCTCTCTCTCTCTGTGTCTCTCTCTCTCTCTTTTTCCCACGTGGGCAATCTTAAATAGCCATTGCCTCCTCACTTTTCAATGTCATCCACGAGAGGGCCGTAAATGCTTGGGACGAGGCTTCCTGCTGACCTCTTCACTTAGGCAGATAATGTTTCATTTATCCTTCATATCCAATATAGATGACCTCTGAGCAAGCCTGCATAGGTAATCTGAATTATGGACGCCATAGCCATAGCCATCGCCATCGCAAGGTGAGCCTTCGGGGAGCTGTCTGTCTGTGAAAGATCAATGTCTCACGCCAGGAGAACATAACGAGACACACGAGCACAGGGAAACAATGGCTCAGAAATGCAGAGGCAGTGAGAGATGCTATGACAGCCCAGTCAATAGTCAATGGATTAGGTTTAAAATAGCCTTCTGTAAGGATGCTGCAATGCGTTCAAAATGACTATTGGTGGACAGGCACGCTGCCAAAGATTTATCTAGGCAATTTGATGATGGCAATTTTAGTCTATTTGTGAAGATACAGTGCACAAGCTAGGCAAACACTTGGACCTTATAACTGAGTGACTAGTGTAGCATCTAACCATGAAGCAACATAGCCTATACTGGAAGGCTGACTGAGTGTTCAGTAATATTTTAGCTAAGTGATCATAAGCCTATGATGGGAATGGTAGACCTGCCTTCTGAAACATTTGATTGTCAGTCCAAAACAATAAGCAGGACTAAGTGAATGTTCTTGGTTAGTGTCCATGGGGTGAAAGGGAGAATCTAGTCAGAGATGCGTGTTAAAGGATTATAAGGAGCTCTGCTGGGGCAACCACCCTCTGCCTTGTGTTAGGTGGTGCTGTGCCTCCACCTCATGCATAACAATCCTATAACCCACACCTTTTTTGTGGATTATCCTTACATAATGCATGCAAAATATGCGACACAGGCAAAAATTTGTGAGAAAAAAAAATCATGTTAATTCAGAAATGGACACTATCAGGCAAAACAAAAAATGCACATTCCTACACAGGATGCTGTTTCTTCTCCTTCTTCTTCTTCTTCTTCTTCTTCTTTCTCTCAACCCAGTTTCCAAGTGTTCTCCTTTCTGTCCGTTCCATTTGTTACTGCCAATTACCGTACCCCGGGCTACTGGGCGCTCCCATGGCACCCCGACGGGGAGGGTAGGAGGGCAAAGACAAGTGCGCGCCTGCCTGCCCGCCTTGCCAAAAAAGACCACTTCCCTTCTCTCTCTCTCTCTCTCTCTACCCTGCAGAATTTGCAAGCCTGGCAAGGGGCTCGCTCACGCAGCAGCTGAATGGCTTTGCATTCTCCCAGGCGTGTCTACTGGGAATCTCTGAACGAAATCTCCCCCTACCCCCCAGTTTCCCGAAATCCCAGTCAGGGATGAGAAAAACACTGTGTACCCAAACAGTTAAAGGAGAGGTTGCCACTCTGGAGCACCACGGATCAAATTGAGACGTCGGTACGCAGCCAAAATACATCATAAATGTGACTTGAATGAAACACTTGCCTCCTATTTTTCCCACAAATATTTATATATAACATGTGTTGCCTAACCCAGACAGATTTGTAGCACACACATTTCAGTACCTTACGTAAGCTTTGTGTGTGTATGTGTGTGGTATGAAAGAGCACGAAACGTATCGGATGGGAAAAAAGTAGAGCTTATCCAGGATTTCCACTTGAAAAAGTTTCTTTGGGCCGGAAGGCTGTGGGCGATATCGCAGTCTGCCATGTCAGGCCCAGGAAGCATCTCAGACACAGCGCATTATTTGCATCCTCGTAAACACCATTTATCTTACGACGGACTATTGGGCTATTGTTGCAGCAGGAGTAATTAAAAGCGCTGACTAATTGCATTGAATTATTCTAATGATGCTCCGCTCGCATTACAAGCTTTAATTTATTTCCCGTTCATGTGACACCCAATGTTTCTACGTGCCACCTAGGCCACCCCAATATACACACTCGGACACAATAACACACACACACACACACCGACACACGCATCTTTGTATCCAGTCCCTACAAGTATGCAGAAAGCACCAATCGTCTTCACCAATCACCAATGCATCTTCACAGATACAGAAAGACACACACACACACACACACACACACACACACACACACACACACACACACACACACACACACACACACACACACACACACACCTCTCTGCGTCCCAACAAACAGACACTCACATCCATAACAATTCCAGAGCATGAACAGACATACACAACACACATGAATCAGACACAACCCAAAACTCGGAGCAATTGTGTTCCAGTGATAAGACTTGGCTTAACCACAGCAATACAAGAAAGCCTGTTGGGGGCATCGCTTGTGCTCAGTTTATTTATCCAACAATATAAAAGCAACCCTGGTCCTCTTCATCTACTTCTCAGTCCTTTGTCAAAGCAGGACAGGATGCTATTCAAACCGATCTGCAGAGGTTTGACCAATCAACCCGGATGAAGTAAGTGAAGGCGCAGTGCCTCGTGCAGGACCAGAGCCGTGTCTGTATTCTGCCTGTTTCACATCAGGGGGGTTCCCTCCGCAGGGCGCTGCACTGGCCGGCCCCGGTTCCGACATACAGAGAGGATTCATAATATCCAATTTGGTCCGACAATAAAACCAGCACAAATAAATCATGTTAGCCCGCTACCCTGTGGAGGAACAGCGCGTGCACCACACACGCACACACATACACGAGAGACACACACATGCACACACACACACACACACACACACACACACACACCCACACACACATACACACACACATCAGTGGCTGTCGGGTGAGCCTGTCGAATTGCAGGTCCCAACGGGGATCCCTGGTCTGTGTACTTCATTATACCTCTCTTTTGTTCATTCTTTCTTCATCTCTCCCTCTCTCTCTCACTTTCTCTGCCTATCTATGTCTCTCTCTCTCAATCTCTCTTACTTTGTCCTTTTCTGTCCCAATCTTTCTCTTCTTCGCTTCTCCGTCCCTCTCTCTCTCCTTCCTTCTCTCTCTCTCATTGTCTCTCCTTCTCTCTCTCATTGCTTCTTTCTTTCTCCCTCTCATTCTCTCACCCTGTAAAAGTGCCAGGACTGCACTTTTGCCATCTAATGTTTTTTTTGTCCCCCACCAACCATTACATCTAACAGAGACTGCCCCAGTTTGCAGTATAGCCATGGATATACAGGGTCTCCCCAGCCCTCCAGTACTCAGAGGGGAATTAACCACAAATTAACTAACTGACTCACTGACGAACGAATAAACTCAATCACTCAGCTAACCTACTAACGAACACACACTGAATAAAATGGCTGCTGCTCAGAGGTATTGAGATAGTGGGTGGCACTGTAGCACTGGGAGGCACTGTCTTTCTGCATATCACTGAATGGAGGAAGGAGAGAGAGAGAGAGGGAGAGAGAGATAGAGAGAATAAGGGAATTAGACAGAGAGGACAGAGTGGTGAACACACTTTAGAACACTGAAATAACCAACCTATCATGGAAGTCATGGACTCCCATTTAAAGATATTGTGTAACTTTAATTTACACATTTTAAGGATATTTGGCTCAGTTATGAGAACTCTGGGATAAATGAGGGCTTGGGTACCACCTACTACAATGAGATGAAAGAAGTTTCCAAAGGGCCTCTTATTTCAGATAAAAATGAAGATGCTGGTATTAAGGCACTTTATAGAGTTTTGTAGTGAATAAAGATGAAAAGAAAGACAGAAAAAGTAGTCACCAAGAGAGTGAAAGCAGTAAATGGCAAGAGAGAGCTTTCCTTGTAAAATCCATCTAAATATGGCATTTGTGATGGCAGTCATGGGTGCATTGTGTTCCCATAAGCTGGATGCAGACATTTTCACAAGGTACAAGGGAAACATAGGGATTTTATAATAGTAGTCTTACTTAAGTACCAGTACCAAAGAGCCTCTCGCATTCCTATCACATTCACTCCATGTTGCTAAGGCCATTGTGTGCCTCTTATGAGGCACATGTTTATTTCTTTTTAGTACATGGCTGTGGTCCTTGGGGATTTAAAACGCATTGCACTAAATGTACGATTAGAAACGATAGAAACGATTAGAATCATCATTACTTTTGGTTTGGTTCCTCAGGGTAATTGTATACCAGTCCTCTAAGCGCAGGTTATAATCAAGGCCATAGACAGGGAGACACGGTGAAGAACCAACTCAAGAACCTTCTAGAGCTTCAGCTGTTTCTGTAAATTCTCACATACAGTGGGACACAAAGACACACACAGTTACGTCATGAAAAGTCTGTCCTTTGACATACAAGCAGTGGTTTCAATAAAAGGACTTTGGTGCTATTCAACCCTATTCAAATACTGAAAAAAGCAATGTCCATCTTAAGGCAAAAGCAAAGCACACTTTAAAAAGTGTTATTTAACCCTACTCATTCACATTATAAAAGCACTATAAAACATTTTTCTATTTAGCCTATTGTGGAAAAGGAAACGGACAAAAGCCACTGCCCAGAGAATAAAATAGAGGTGCCTGACAGAATTGCAAGTACATTATGTCTGCGCTTATACCAAGTAGCTCAGGGTCAAGGATTTGTTGATTTGGACAGGATTTTAATTTCAGAGTTGTATGCCACCTCACAGTCCGACCCTTGGCTGTAGCACTCAATATTGCATGGCCTCCCAAATTCACCTCAAACCCACTTCAACAGCACCTATGACACGTATACAGAAAGTATGGAATCGAAAACTTCTACTGTGAAATAATGACAATGTTCTGCAGAGGAATATACACTTAGTTGGCCCAGGAAATAAGTCTATCTTAAGGGAAGTGTCCTTGTGGTTGCAGTCTACATGGTAAATTGTAAGAATCAATTGGTCCTAACATGTCCTGAAAGGATGACCCATGCCCTCAAAATGCAGAAAAGATGTTGCACAAGAGATCATTATTGACATTCAGTTTCACACTTGGCACGTTTCTCTCTTGTTCTTTTTACATTCTATTGCACCGCTCTCTATTACAGTTCATGTTTAGTTCCGAATTCTACATTTAGTACAAAGTTCTATTGAACTGTTGAACCGTCCGTTGTCCTGACGAGTCCCAAAGGTGTTGAAGAGATATATGCCACCAGACTGTGCTAGGCTAGCCCTGCTCCACATAGGAGTTCTCTCCTTATAATTGGCAGACTCTTATCTAACAATCTTAACACAATAATGATAGCGAAGGCTACGTATCCGCATGCAACTCTGTCCTAAACCAGGCCCCATTCTGACCCTCAGGATCACTGTGCAGGAATCGGATTAGCTCAGCTCAGCGCCATAGCTATGAATTACAAGCACTTGTGTTAATGATTTTCACACCACTCTTTTTTCTTAAATAAAGAGGGGTGGGGTGCTGTCATATTAATAGCATTCAGCACCACCATATGTCCCTAAAGGGAAGGGATATTCGCCATGTGTATTCTTCTCTGTGATGATTCTGCTGGAGTCTGGGTGGGAAAATGTATGTGTTTGTAAGTGGTTTGTTAATTCAATTATAGTGCACGTTATCTGAATCATTACATTGCGAGTCCCTGCGTCGGCAGCGGCTCTTGCTGGATGTTATGAGCGAAGGCTGATGAGACGTGTAATCATCATCCTGTCCTTTTCCTGTAAGAGAGAGAGAGTGAGGGGGGCGAAAAAAATGCCGCAAAATAAACTGCAAACGCCGCTTCCATTACACCAAGTTCCTTTCGCAAGCCCACCCAGTTTGGAATAAATACCAGGCACGTGTAAATTCCTGAATGGCACAAATAATAAAAAAAACAACAAATGTGCTGATTCAAAGACTTCCACAAAAGATGCATGATAAGCACATTCAGGCAGGAGGAGAATAAAAAGATCAAACCCAAACACTTCCCCTGGATGCATGTGGCCATAAACACACACACACAGACACAGACACAGACACACACACACACACACACACACACACACACACACACACACACACACACACACACACACTCACACTGATGCACATTATGTTTATATTTGTCCATACTTATGCATACAGACAATTACCCTCTCTCTCTCTCTCTCTCTCTCTCTCTCTCTCTATCTATCTCACACACAAACACACACACACTAAGACTTGTTCATCCTATCAGCACACACAAAGACACCTGCATAATATACAAGTCAAATTATTTAACAAGGAAAGTTTTCTGCTGTTTTGTAAAAGATGTGAGAGAGATTAGGTAAACTGATACATGCCACTCTAAAAATAGTGTTGGCACATTTGAGATCAGTCACCATCCAGGTTCCTTTCAAGATTTAGAGCAACACATATTGAGCCATCTGCATTTTTTATTTATTTTTAAATGGGTCATGGATTCATTTGAGTAGCTGGCCAAAAATATTTCTTCAGTGGATCGTCAGAAGTGTCGTCTTAAAAGCAAAAGACAATGAAGACATAATGTAATCACAGTCAATTTGTGTCAAACATGGCAATCAACTGAAGATTGACATTTTTGTAAACACTATTTTTTCGTGCACTTTTGAGATATCAAAACACCCAGTGAGAACAGTCACAGGCCCATATGACATCACATACTGTAGATCTGCATCCCCAACTTTAAAACACAAAACAATGAGAGCATGCGGTTTGGTAGGCTAATGCACTCAGAGCTATAACATTAAGTAAGCACAAAAGAAAACAGAAGGAAACAAAACGAATGTCCATGATGCTAAACACAGTACTTGAAACCTACTGTATAACCCACTGCAAGCACACAGCAGTACACTTAAAACCGAGCAGTGCTAAAAAAAGAATCCCTAAAATACGCTTTTAATCACTAAAAGTCATCAAACTACTTGCCCACTGAAAGTGCTGAGACACTCGCATTGTACAATCTTTCAACTGGTGGCACATTTACATTTTAAAGGATTCATTTTTCTCTTTCTTTTTTTGCACTTTCATCTTCTCTCTCGGCCTGTCTCTTTCTTTTTCACCCTTTTTGCCCTGGCCTTTTGGAACCTTTGGGGAACTGCTGATGATATTGCGCCCACTGCCTAGAAGCTCTCGGAAAACTGTCATTTGGAGAAAGTCTGTGAAAAATTGCTCGTTGCCGAGTCAATGAACCCTGTGCATAGAGATCAATGAGCATCAAGAAAGCTGCAGAGTGAAGCCCCTTACAATCGCCCCCCTCACACTCAAATCTGTGCGTTTAAACGGAGAAACCCGTACAAAAAAAAAACCCCATCTAAGGTCACTGACAGTGCACAGCAATCCACTGTAGGGGTGTACTGAAGACGGCAGTCCCGAATTAAACTGGTCTACTGAAGAATCCCCCTGCCTGATAAGATGACAGTCTTTAAAAAATTGATTATCATATGTTGCCGTGTTGGGACTGGGGATTAGATAATGAGTGATGGGATTGAAGGCTCGCCGAAAGTCTTTGAAGCTCTCAGAGTCAAACGGAGGTCCATTTAGAATCCTGCTGCTTTTGATGCTTATTATTTGGCAGTGCCAAGCAGCAAGGCGCCACGTGGCACAAGCGGGCAGCCACGGAGCGAGAGAGAGAGAGTCTTGCTCTAAGCCATGGCATGAGGATGGCGGTTTTAATGGCGGGGATGCATGCGCGGGCCAGATGTGCTACGGGCACATTGTTTGCATACAGCCACTGTGAGTCGCTCAGGAGAGAGTGTGGAGGGGAAAATGAACAAGAATAATGAGGTAATTTATCATTCTTTGTCAAACCTGGAGGGTGAGAGACGACAGGAGTTGCCACAATGTGGGGTGCGGGGAGAGGAGAGGGGGGAGAAAAATCAACTTTCCATTTCTATTTTTCGCCGCGGTGATATAAGCCCCTCACCGACACCCCCGAGGCAACGGTTATCATAAGCCGACGCACTGCCATATAGGCGTCCTTGTTTAGCATACGCCGACTGGCAGCCAGTGCGCTGCAAGTGGTGGCACCTTTCAAAACCCATCTGGCACACTACCTCCTTCTTCCCGCTAACGAGACGTTACATCTGATACCGTCTCTTCCCACCCTCCATCCCTCTCTCTCTCTTTCTCTCTCTCTCTCTCTCTCTCTCTCTCTCTCTCTTTTCTCCCTGCCTCCCCTGCAATTTACTTTGTGGCCCTATAGCAGCATGTCTCAAACTTTAAGCTGACAAGCAGATTTTTGCGAAATAGCATCATCCAGAAAATAACCCCACCGGCCAGTAACTGAGATGATAGCGGAAGCCCTTTAGCCCTCACGGGGAGGAGATGATGGCTCTGGTGGTGGAGATGGAGGCAGAGGTGGGGGATACTGGTGGACTGGAGAGAGCGTGGACGTGCTGACGGCTACGTGACAGAACTGCCCTTCAGCTTAGCTCCAGGTTTTTTTTTTTTTTTTTTAAGCCCGGCCGCTAATGCGCAGAGTCGACTAGCCGACACACACCACTCTGAGTCTGACTCTCAGCCCCCCTCACTCACTCACTCTGCCCGCACGCTCTGCCACTGTGGTGTTGGTGAAACGAGGGAGATAGAGAGAGGGAGAGATAGGGAGAGGGAGAAAGAGATACAGTAGAGTGAGAGAGAGGGACAGAGAGATAGAGTGACAGAGAGGGAGAGAGAGATAGAGTGAGAGAGGGAGAGAGATAGAGTGAGAGAGGGAGGGGGGGCATGCAGACAGGCAGAGGGGGCTGCTGCCAGGTTGAATAATGCTGATTTAATGCATAGGGGAGCAGGAACAACCACACAGCCTAGTGACGGCAGCACCAGAGCTGTCAGGGCGACTCGTCACCGCCTGCTCTGCATTCTGTGAGCCACCAAATACCCTGTTTTTTTAGGCTCCCTAAAAACAACCAAACAAGAATGCAAACACAAACACACACACACATGCAAGCTTTCTCTCTCTCGCTAACACAATCACACACACACACACACACTCTTTTCTCTCTCTCTCTCTCTCTCTCTCCCTCTCTCACACACACACACACACACACACACACACACACACACACACACACACACACACACACATACAGTACATACATAGACATACCTACAGAGTTTGTACCTTCTCTCGCACTCTTCCTCCTACACACACACTGTACATGTGTAACCATACCACACACGCACCATAACACATGCACACACACACACACACAGACAGACCGCATTTCTCATTTCCATAGTGTATTCTGCTTCCCTCGTATCCCCCCCATGCAGGTTTCACAACAGCCATGGATGGCGGGAGTTAATGAATTGAATGCACAGAGCAGTAAACTCTGCATGCAGCCAATTCAGTCAACTCCCTCACTGCCTCCCCACCTCTCCCTCTCTCCCTTCCTCCCTCTCTCCCTTCCTCCCTCTCCCCTTTCCTCCATCCCCTCCACCCATCCAACCCAAGCCAACCCAACCCAGGGCAGCATCAGCAGCTGAAACATGGCTCCTCGCGCCGCTCACATCTCAGCAGAACCACTGGCAGCTGCTCGAGTCTGCTCACCGCCTCGCCTCAATTTGTCATTTCTTACTCTTTTATTGTGGTGCTGGGTCAATTCTCCTGGTCCCTTCACAATTTTTCATCCTATATATCTTAATCTAGTTTCCTATCCCTAACCGTTGCCCCAGGAATATTGGCTGGCCAGATGCTATCATGAAGTCAATGCTAAAACCAACAGCAGAAGAAAACATTAATTCGTGTCTCCAATATTATGTCTCATCACAAATAGTGCCTCTGGTGTGCCGCTGTGGGCTTCCAGCACATCACGGTTCCACTCATAATGTGGTTAAACAAAGGAGGTGCTTCACCTTGACTGGGAAGCCATGTGAGGATGCAATGTTTACTTACTGCTAAATCTAATTACTTTGCATAGAGATAGAGAAACTCTATCTAAGAGAGATCAATATATTATGTGTTTAATAAGACAGAATGTTAGCACTGAGGAAGGTCTGCCACCAAAGGATTTGCAGTAATTTCTTTTGCACTTTTCATTTTTATAGTTATTGCATTTGTTTTGTGCACTTCTAAATATAACTTTTGAATTATTTCAGTTAGCCTTTAAGGTTGTGCAACATACATTGGCTTTGAGTCATGTTCGATATGTAATTAACAAAATACTATAGATAATATCTGCAATGTGCAGAGCTGAGAATACATGAAAGAAGTGCAATTCAGATTATGGATAAATCATTACATAATTCATAGTTAAGTTATTCTGAAATAATTTATTCATAAACACACATGCATTATTATCTTATTCACATGTTATGAATGTGTTATAAAGTCTATATGCCGATAGACTACACTTTCCTGCTATCCGTTAGCTTTGGTTACAGAATATGTCTGCTGGCAAAGCTTCTTCTGTTGAATAAGTGTCAAACCAGTAACCATTAGGGACCGCACAGCGGGCCTTCATATGACACCAGTGCCTCCCTGCTCCTACTGTGATAATGCTCTTCTCCCAGTGGAGGCCATCCTCTCAACTGGTGTGTATGACAGCCAGGACAAGATCGAGTTCATCTGTAGCATATGTTTTTGCTCACACACACACACACACACACACACACACACACTGAAACTACACACTATTCACATTCATCTTTTGTAGATAAACAAGTGAGTCATTGGGTCAGTCCTGAGCATGTTAACGACCTTAAGTGGAAGTCAGACTTGATCTGCATGTCACAGTTCATCAGAACCAAGATCATTATCTTCCCAGGACTGGTACCATGGTAACTGAAGTGGCATAGGTGAGGCGCTCATCGCGCCAGCTAAAATCATTATCAAGTACTGGAGCATATGATCACATCCTATTTCGCCCGAGGGAAGGTAATTGATTTTGGTATTAGTGGTGGTGGTGGCTCGCTGACTGGCTGGCAATGGTGAAATACAGATTTTTATAATGTACCGGTGAAGTATTTCCAGCAGCACACGTGCAATATCAGCCTTATGAAGGCTGCAGCAAGTGTCAGGAGTGACAGTTTTAGTAAGCGGGCCCAAGGTTGAGAGCTCTGCTTACAGCTCTTTCCCAATCAGCCTCAGTCTTGGCGGGTGTGTGTGTGTGTGTGTGTGTGTGTGTGTGTGTGTGTGTGTGTGTGTGTGTGTGTGTGTGTGGGGTGGGGGATCATAGGAGGATATGAGGGGTATGGGGGTGTTATGGCACGCTCCTGTGTTGAGCTGACCTTGTTTCAACCACTCCTTTGCCGTTTCCTCCTTAACGCAGACCCCTGCCAGCTCCTGATTCACACCAGTATTAATCTCCCTCCCTCCCTCCCTCCCTCACTCCCTCCACTGTTTTTCCCCTCCTCTTCTTTCTCTTCTCCATCTTCCTGACATCCAACAAGAGCATGCTGGCAAGGGCCAAGGGATAATTAATAATTAAGCAATAATTAAAACTTAGTTAAGTCAACATTTAAAGTCACACACACACGCATGGGAGAACTGGATATTTTCGTCTACATTCAGGCCAGAAGGCTCATTGATACAATGACGTAACATGACGTAAACATTTTAGAATGCGTTCCTTCCTGTGGGCTGGACCCACGTTGCAACCATGTATACAGACGACGCGTCTCACAAATGAATTAAGGGCTCTGTTCTAATGCATCGGCAGCGCACAGCCTGTCGGCCCGAGGTGATTCTCTGGTCTGCAGGGGACACTGGGCTGCTTGGTTCGGTGTATTTTAATCAGAGAATGAGAAATACAGTGCTCAAATGACCCCTACCACCCCCAACCTCCACGTCAATCGCCCCGAGCCTCCCACATCTCAACCCAACAGAGCTCCAAGGAAGCCATTGTTACACGTACATGGCCCTGTTTGACAAATGACACGTCATCAGTTCACTTAAAAAAGAAAAAGGCATTGACTCTTCTAGGCACAAAAAAATGCATTGTTGTTGAAAACATTCTTGTTGAAGAGCACCTTCTTTCTTTACACCTAAAGCAGATTAGCCAAAGAGCCTATGGAGGATAGAAGCTGAATCTCTCAGCGGTTCTTTTATGGAGAATAGCCATACAGCCCTTGAGGGAGCCAAGCTGCATCTCTCTTTTTTGAAGAAGTGCATGGAGTGAACATGGAGGAGGCTTTGCAGCACTAGCAGCACTAGCTATCTCTGCGGCTTCACTTGTGCTGTCTGACTCACAGACTTTAACGCTGAGAGGGAGGGTGAGCCAGAGAGAGAGAGAGAGAGAGGGAGGGAAGGAGATATGGGGGAGAGAGAAAGAGAGAGCAGGGAGAGAGAGAGGGAGTGGGAGAGAGAGAGAAAGAGATAGGAAGAAAGAAGGAGATATGGAGGAAGGGAGGAGGAGAGTAGGGGGTGAGGAAGAGAGAGAGAGAGAGAGAGTGAAGGATCTTGGGAGTGAGAGGAACAGGAAGAGAGAGACACAGAGAATGTTTGAGAGAGAGAGACAGAAAGAGAGAGAGACCTTCCTGCTCAAGGCAAGAATATTAAAAATCCAGGCTGGGTTGTGCCCGCCAGGGGTGTCATCCATCTTTATCGCGTGGGGATCTCAACAGACACAGAGAGCTAATATGGCAGGCGAGGCTTTCTCCCAGACACACGGGGATTAGCCCTCCGTCTACTGAGTGCACTCAATATATTTCTAAAAAAATACTGAAATTAGGTACCTTGCCTTTCAGGTACTAATAGCGTTGGCCTTGGCGTCACGATGTGGCATGCATGGAAGTGAGCATGGAGATGTTAGCGGAGCACAGGGCTGAGGATGTCTGCTGTGACCTACCTATTGTTAAATGACTTCACACATTTCTTCGTGTATATGAGTAAAGGTGATGAAACCATCTCTCATTAACAGCCCACGATTTTAATTGAAATATCACTACGAGGGGTTTGCTTCCTATGGGGAAGAGGGATGAAGCACTTGCGATCTTAAATGCCAGAAAGGAAATGAGTTTAAAATGCTTCTGACTTCATTCCCTTTTTATATTCTTTGTCTGTTTTCTTCTCTCCCTCTCTCTCTCTCTCTGTCTCTCTCTCTCTCTCTCTGTGTCTCTCTCTCTTGCTAATTTGAACAATTTCTTACAAAAAACACACAGAAAGAATAAATTATTTGACAAAAAGCTAAAGAGAGGCCTGAGACTCAATTTGTGAGACTTAAGGAGTCTGCAACAAATATTTGCCTCTTTCATGAGATATGAAATGGCCTGGCTGTTTTTTTTATACAACTGACCTTACCTCAAAACAACACAACAGCCAGCAATCTGCTCATTACATGCTGAAATGGTGATGTGTTATTGTTCATTATTAATGGACCATTACACTTTACAGGGCATTGGCACGCACAAAAAATAAAGATATAAAAGAAAAAACAAATGTTCTCATCCATTAATCCTTAATGGTTGCCCTTTCATCCCGGCAGTGCAGTGTCTCCCAATTACCCTAGCGGTCTCCAAATGGAGGCCTGTGCCGCTTTTTTGTCCCAGGAGCAGGGGGCCGGAGTGGAACCCGGCTCCAAACCGTGGATGGCAGGGACTCTCTCCGCTGCAGGAAGCCGACACAGTTGGCACTTGTCGGGGAAGCTTCCTGCCAACACACGCCTGGCACTTCCCTCGCTCTCAGGGGCGTGAGTACGTTTGAGTCGCTTCATAAACAGATTTCATTATCTTATGCCACCTTCATCCTGACACAATAGAGAGCGAGAATAAGGCATCTGGCGTTTTTTTTTATTTTTTTTTTATTCCTTTCGGTCTTTCTTTCTTTTCGTTGTGCCATTTTGGCTCTAAGTAAAGCCATCAGCTCTCTACTACCCCTTATTGTGTGCAGAAACGTTTAATGTATCTTCCGGGCACTTTACAACTTTTTATTCTTAGCGACGAGGCCATGTTTAACTTCCTGGTTTCTTCACAAGAAAAGAAGAAAGAGAAAAAAACCTTTGCTTTCCAGCTGCGATCAACACTGAAATGGGAGGATAAGAAAAGTGGAAGGCATAGAGAAAAAAAGGAGTAGGTGTGGGCTTTTCAGACGAGCCGAGAGTGGCTAAGCCAGGTTCTTTCTTTCTCCCCCTCACCCTCCCCCACCACCACCCCTCACCCTCCCAAACCCCTTTTGGAGAAACAGAAAATTCTCCTTAAATGCAAATTTCAGTGAGTTAGAACATCAACACAAATGCTTTTCTAAATGAAACGTTAAACGAGTTTTGATTACTGTATTTGCAAATAATGTGCGTACAGTGTGCACAGAAAGCCAGGCGCACCCTCCATGTAACAAAAGCAATAGACGTTGGACCGTGCAAACCTCTTATCTCCATGGCTTAAGCACTCATTGCTGTCAGCAAGGAGCCAAAGAAGCTTAGACAGCACCGAAAGCGAAATACTATTAAACAATTTGACTCCCGGATGAAAACACACCGGAGGCATTTTAACCCATCCAAAAGAAGCTAGTCTGACTGATCACGATATTACAGAACTGCGTAAGCTATTTCTTTTTGTTTATTAATTTATTCTTGCGTCTGTGTGAATGTGTCCTTCTGGTTGTTTGTCTTTCTACCATTGTTCAAACGGAACTCTGTCTAAGCTTGTAGGACATGGAGGTCGTAGCACAGAAGGCTCGACACACGGGGGACTGGAGGGGGTGAAAGGCAGGGAGCAGTGGACCATATCTAGCCCACTCCAAAGGTCTCCCCAGCACCCAGCCAAGTGTGTGAGCTCACCGGCACAGACAGGGGTCAGGTGTTAAGTTGTGATGCCACACACACACACACACACACACACACACACACACACAACCTACACACAGACATACAACCCACACACCCACCCTCACACACACACACACACACAACCTACACACAGACATACAACCCACACACCCACCCTCACACACACACACACACACACACACACACACACACACACGTACACACATACACACACAAACACACACACACACACACACGCGACACACACACACACACACACACACACACACACACACACACACACAGACCCACACCCAACATGTGGTGCCTGGAGCTGGGTGGGTTCATACATGATAGATTTTCCCCTCCGTCCGGGCAGCCAGAAGGGAACACTTGCCATCTCGCCACGTGCCCCTACTGTTAATCCCCCGTAGTGTGTCTGTGTGAGGGAGAGGGCTGTGTGTTCGTGTGTGAGTATGTGTGTGTATGTGTGTGCACATGTGCATCATGTGTATGTATGTCTCTTTCTCTGCCTCTCTCTTTTGTGTGTGTGTGTGTGTGTGTGTGTGTGTGTGTGTGTGTTAGTGTGTGCGTGTGTGTGTGTGTGTGTGTGTGTGCATCGTGTGTGTTTCTAATCTGTGTGTGTAGTGTGTGCAGAGGGGCCGAGTCCCTCTGGGTCATATCTCCTCTGCCTCCCCCGACCTTCCCTATGATGCATTGACAGGCAGGAGGCTATCAATCAATCAGTAAATCAATGGGCAGATCGATACATCAAGCTTTGCCCACTTTCTGCCCACCACTTTCCCATTCTGGGATTGCCTCCAGCATGGAGAGCGTACTCATAGCTCAAGGGCCAGGAGTGAATCAGCCTCCCTCAGGAAAACAAAGGTGGATAGCTTACTGAAGGGAGGATCATAACCTTCAGGAGAGGAGAGAGATGGAAGGAGAATGTGGAGTGTGTGCTGGTGTATTTGTTATGTGTGTGCAAGCGAGTGTGTGTGTGTGTGTGTGTGTGTGTGTGTGTGTGTGTGACTGACAGGGCTAGAGGAGAGAGAATGGCTGACAGAAAGAGAGAGAGAGAAACAGAGAGAGAGAAAGAGAGAGAGAGAGAAAGAGAATTAAATTCCAGAATCCGTACCTTTAAAAAAAGACGGCGAGATGGAACCTGAATGCAAATAGAGTTCTGTTTGTCTGCGTTGTGATTTATCACTGTTGCTTGGGGTGGGTGGCGGGCCAAGCCGGCAGCCTTCGCTCGCTTCACCAATCAGAATGGCAGACAAACAGAGCTGTGTGTGCGCCACAGCAGACAGATGGATGACCTTCAGTCCTCCTTGCACCGCTCAGGTGGAGGAATGTTTGCCGAGCTAATTGTTTCCCGTGCACTACGTAATCCACTCAAACACCCCACGTTTTGAATTAAAGAGAGAGAAAGAGAGAGAGAGAGAGAGAGAGAGAGAGAGGGAGAGAGAGAGAGCAGACACAATCAAAGGAGAGAGCCTGGTTGGTTCAGTCTGCACTGCTCTAGACTAAACAGAACGATATGTTACGTATGACTAAAAGTTATAAATACTGCATGTGTGACTTGGGAGCATAAACATTCATGAAATAACATGCACAGGCCATCAAAATTTCAAGGATGCATTTAGAACAACTTTAACAAAGCGTTTTTTTTTCTAGATATGTATAATATATTCATATCACTACTTTATTACTTCTTAAAACATTTACAAGCTGTGCCATGCACCAAGGCCCACAATTCATACATGTATTCTGATCTCAGACTATGACATACCAAATAAACCACAACAAGAACACAATGTCCAGAAAGCATGGACACCACAAAATGGATGTAATGCTATTACTGAATAAGCAAAGCACATAGTCCATATCTTTATGTACGAATCAGTGAATGAGTGGCTCAAATCATCCTTTGCCCCCTGAGCTT
>NC_063203.1:12785502-12818002 GCF_017589495.1 Alosa alosa | reverse complement strand
GTTCTGCATTTCTCATTAGTAGGTCACTTTGATACTAAAAGTATGATTCTATGTAATGACTGTGTGATATCTGTACTGTCCCTGTGTATATCTATGTGTGACTGTATTTAGAGATAAGCGGGAATATTATGACTTTGCAGTGTTTCACTGTTCTGCATGGCTGCGTCAGTAGCTATCTGCTCCGGATTGCCAGGTTGCCACTAATCAGTCTGATTCAGTGTAGTCCACGTGAGATGGGATGACCAACGCCATCTCCTGTCAGCCTGGAAGGATACTTAAACCCTACTATTTCCTTGTCTAGTTAGAGCAGCTGATGGATCTTTAGGTGAAGTCATGCTGTCTCTCCCATGATGCACATAATTGTAAATAAATGTTCTCTGTTCCTGATTTTTCATACTATTGGTCTGACTGGGTCTCTATTAAATCTATGGTATCAAAATGACCATCAACATATATATATATATATATATATATATATATATATATATATATATATATATATATATACATATATATATATATACATATACATATACAAATATGTGTGTGTGTGTGTGTGTGTGTGTGTGTGTGCGGGGTGTGTGTGTGTGTGTGACAGAGCAGGCACATGCCTGTGTATGAGCAGAAGAAGGCTCTGGAGAGCCATCCCTGCACACTTTGCTATAACAGTCTCTGTGAACAGAATAAAAATCAGGTCAGAATCTGTCATCTAATTGAGTAGATGTTCGGGTAACAGCTTGCCGCACGCATGTTTGCATCACACCCTGAGCAGGCACGCCTATAGGGACCATATGCTTTTTGTCAGCTCGGCGTTTTACATCTCAACAGCACCGTGGCCCTGCCATTTTGATGGGCACACAGCGAATTTTTTTTTCATATTTTATTTATTTATTAATGTCTCCTCTTACACCTGAACAGCTGAGCCCGCGTCTCGTCGCCGTGGTGAGTGTGGGAGTGCGCGAGCGAAACACATACATCACCATGCCCTCCACCTCTCCTGAGCTGCACCCAGAGCTGAAGCAGAGGAATAATATTAATTAACACCCACGCTGGAAAAAAAAAAACGCATAATGAGATGAAGAATTCTCCCCTCTGTTTGATGGTAGCATCTAACACCCAACGTGGGTGTGCACAAGCCACGCACATGAGTGTGCAGACATACACACACACACACACACACATACACACAGCCACACACAAACCAAACACTCACCCCCCTCTCTCTCTCTCACACACACACACACACACACACACACACACACACACAGAGCCAGGCACAAACCAAACACTCACTACCTTTCTCTCTCATACACACACACACACACAACACACACACAACACACACACACACACACACACACAGAGACGCACACAAACACAGAGAAACACACATACACACAGTTTTTTTGTGTGGTGGGCAATCAAGCGAAGGGGTCGGACAGTGTCAAGGGCGAAGTGGGTGGGACCTTTTAGATTACCTATCATATTGAATCATCCCTTGGATCCCATCCCTCCACTTAATGCATCTGAAAGGCTGTTTTCAATAAATGCAAATTAGAGCTTGTTCTATGGTGTTGCAGCACCTTAATTACCCACTTGTCTTGTCATACCTGTGCACTAACGTCAGCTCTTATCAATGAGGAAGAGGAGGCTGTGTGTGTGGTGTGTGTGTGTGCGTGTGGAGAGGAGAGGAGTGTGTGTGTGTGTGTGTGTGTGTGTGTGTGTGTGTGTGTGTGTGTGAGAGTGTGTGTGTGAGAGAGAGAGAGAGAAAGGGAGAGAGAGAGAAAGAGAAAGAGAGAGAGAGAAAGAGAGAGAGAGAGAGATAAAGTGTGTGAGTGACTGAGTGATGGAGCCTCTGAGCTGGAGAAACAGAGAGACCATGAAAGGGGGAACGACAGACATACCGATAGACATGATCAGAGTCAGTGGTGTATTGATGAGTCAATGTGTATGTGAGTATGACAGAGAACGACAGACACCGACAGACATGATCAGAGTCAGTGGTGTATTGATGAGTCAATGTGTATGTGAGTATGACAGAGAACGACAGACACAGACAGAGATGGAGAACGCCAGTACTGTGTGGGTGTGTCAATGTGTACGTGGGTATGACGGAGAGAAACAAACATAGAGAGAAAGACAGACTGGCCGACAGACAGACAGAAAGACCGACAGATGAAGTGGGAGGCAATGATGCGAGACATGTGTCTTTGAGACTTCTTTCTGCCTTTTTCAACGGCAACAGCAAATGAGATGCATTATTCTAGCCCTGTACAGCATCACTTCATGTGGAGTCGCCTTGGGGCTTCCTCTGTGAATATGGAATTACATAATTAGGATCATGTACCAATATGAGAACATGCTGCTACATGACATACTTTATGTTGCGCTTATGATTAAAATGACCATATAGCACTTTTCTACTGCAATAAACATGTATGTAAAAATAATCTGCTGTTTTAGTTTTTTTACTTCGTGGCATTGTTGGTCTCTGTCTATATGCCTCAGGCACTGTATCAATTTGTCTGGGCACAATCAACAATACTACAACAATATAAGCAACAAATGCATACAGTATTCACTCGAGGACAATAACATGCACAATACATAAAGCATAAAGAGAGCCAAAACATGGCAAAGAGGAAACATGAAGCCTAGTAAATGATTTATGCCATAATCTGGTGTCGCTAAGCGCTGTTGTACGATCTGCCACCAGTGACGGATGAAGTGTATCACTGGATTGTAAACTATATAGTAGGCTACCCTACTTTTGTGCTTTGTGTTGTGTTTTGAACGAATTGTACATTCTGGGACATATTTGTCAAACAATGGCTGGTAATTCTGTTTGCTTGGCGAACAATCAGAATCTGATTGAACTGTGCCACACTGCGTGCGCCGCAGTAATAGCTTTTTGTCGACGCTCTCATGAGGTAAGTGTTGTAGAGGTTAACACCGTATGAAATACGGAGCTGCTCTAAACTGACTCTCACAACTGCAGCGCCCCACCCCTCCCCCCCACCTCTCCCCAAACCCACCCAACCTGGCTGATTTGTGCAGCGATAAGCACCGTGGGTGGGAGGATGCGAGAGGGAAGTCCGACATCAATTAATAACCCGGATAGCGGCTGACTCCGGCGCGGATCCGGAGCTTGTCCGGCCCCAACCCGGTAGGCTGATATCTGCGAATGGGCTTGGGAGCACATGATGTATCTGTTCTCTGGTATGAGCAGGACGTAGGAGGCGAGAGCCTCTACTGTAATAATCCACCGCAGCCCCTTAAAGCGCCTGGGTCCTCCGGAGGCAAATAAACCTTAAGATGAAGGTATGCGGCATCCCCTGTGCTTATAAAAAGGGAAGAGGATATTAATGAAATCATATTGCTCTGAATATTCTAATGGAAGTGTGGGCTATAATACTTACTGACGCAATCAGTGCAATCAGCATTAAGAACACCAATGGGACTACAAGTGAACTTTTGAAGAGAGAAGAAGAGAGCTGCATGTAGGCTACAGTTGTATCTGATGTTTTCACACTAGGTATTTTTTCCTTTTGTTTTCATTTTGCATAAATTCAGAGAGTTAAAAAAACACTTTCTTTTGTCCCTGTGACATACTTAAACAGAGAAATTTGTGAGAGAGATTTATGAGTCTTTCACTTTCTTTCTAGATGTTTCCGTGCTTTTTCCAAGACATGTGTGAGTTGCTTAAAGAGCACGAATAGGCGACTTAAAGGTCACTGTGAAGTTTAAATGCTTGAGCTGAAAACTGCTCATTATGTAAAAAAGTCATTTTCACTCTATTTTCAAAATGGTAACCTTAATGAGTGTGATTCCTATAACAGAGCCTTCCTTGCCTGTGACTATTATCTTGATGGATAACTGTTTTACTTTCCCAGGCCTCTGAGGAGCTGGACAGGGAATGTTGTGTTGCGTCAACTCAATTATGGCTTTGTTGCCGCTTTTGGCTTCCAACACAAAAAGGAAGCGACTGTTTTCGAGACATAAAAGATTTTTTTTTTTGCCGTTTTACAGTGCACTTGCCTACCCACACACGTAGGTGTACCATACAGTCTACTCGACAACCAATCTGTTTGTAAAACAAAAAAATGCGCACAGCGTTTATAATCACAGTCCTGATTTTATTACCTCTTCATCCTCTCAAATACCCGCTCTTTGAAAATCCTGCTCTAGTTTAAGGGTCTACCTTTCTTTTCAAAACAGAGACATTTCTCAGTAGAAACGCGCAAGCTTGTGTGCATATGTGTTATGATGACTAATCCTTTCCTGGTAAACATATCAGTGTATCATTGCTAAGTCTTTCTTATTCACATGCAAGTGACTGAAAATATGACAAAACGCCGGTTGTTAATGAATTCCATTCCATAGAATTGTATTGAATGTTAATGCAGTCATGAGGTTAAAGTAATGAACCAAGGCTTTTTCCAGCTCTTCCCTGGAATATCTCAATTTTCTTAAACACACACACACACACACACACACACACACACACACACACACACACACACACACACACACACACACACACACACGCGCGTTAGCATTAGCCGTCCGCCCACTCCACTCTATGTGTTGTGAAAATGTAAAATAATTGGCAGGCTGATGTGCCTGTCTCTTTGGAAGCCTCCCCATTTTCACTATTGGGCCCTGTTGAATTTATTCATCTGATTAAGGCCCAGGGGGAATCCCAGTATCATTTCAAAGCATGGCTACCGTCATGGTGGCTATCTATCAGAGCAGAAGGTCTGTATATAACTCCAAACACAAGCATTGATGGCAGGCAGGATTAACCCGATTCATCTACATAGATCTATTTCATTCAAGAACATCTCTGCACACCACTAAAACTTTAGTGTTCAAAATTAATATTGAGGTTATGACTTGTCCGATCCCAAGAGTTCATTACTGCTATAAGCCACTATGTGCATGCCAGGGTTTGATAACGATGATCTTAAATGGTCTGCTGTAATTAACCAAAGCTCTCTACTAAGGTCATGGCAGGATTTAAAGAACATGCAGCGCGGAGAGAAAATAATAAATTACAGTTGTCCCCCGACACACTAAACAACCTTCCAATAAACTTCACAGCTCAACACTGCGATTTTTGAGCATACCAGTCATTTCAGTCAATCCCTCCTTGCATCTGCAGCCAAGCTTCAAAACAAATTTCGGCAAGAAACTGAATCAAATGTTAAAGGGTTTATGTTCTGAGACCAGTGGAACAATGATGGCGGAGGGGAAAAACTTTGCAGAGCGACTCTGATAAGACAGCTAAAAGAGTAATGACTTCGGATTAGGAGTCCTGTGTATTATAATCCCTTTCTTTTCCTCTCACAATTTTGACTGCGATAAATTCACCAGCCACTGAATATGCTTGTGCAGACATAATTATTCAGAAATCTGGCAACTGTACGTTTGTGTTTGTCGAAACAACAAAGTATAAACCCCGTAGTCTTGTGTGAATATCCAGAAAATCAGACCAGCTTTGGCGGGCACCCCAGAACAAGCATCTGTCAAAACAAATGGTTCTCATTTCGGAAAAATAAATAAATATATAAATGCATTAGTAATCCATTGGAGAAGAACCCATATCCATAACAAAGCACAGAGATATTTCACCACAAACAGACGTGATGATGCCAGAGCTGAATTTATGTTTCAAATAAATCTTTCCAATGGCCACTTTTTAGCTTAGTTGCGAAATGATGAATAAAATGGAAATGATAACCATGTAATTATTTCAAAAAGAGAAACATTTTAAAGTGATGCCAGACGTGTCGACTCAGACATGAATAATTCTGGGTGTTACTGACAGAAAAGTTTTTTTTTAAAAAAAGAAAGAGTCTTCATTTCACATCAGGCTTTAGAACAAAAGTAGCATTTAAATCAAAACACAAACTTAAGCTGCTACATGTCCATCATACTATTATTAAGCTCATTTTATTTCCAGTCTCTTGCAACACAGTATGAAAAGCCCCTTGAGCACCAAAATTTTACATGATTTTTTTCATAATTTATAAAACACTAACCTAGAAGAAAATCACACTGTAGAGCTTTAATGGTGGTGTCTTCGTTTCTGAACCTCCAATGTCCTGAAAAGAGCTAATTAGGTCACTGCCTTCATTAGAAGCCTTGTTTGGAGATTGGATTGCTCCAGCCCATCTGCCTAACGAGTTGATAAGGTCTCAACTCCCATTAAAATATCTACCACTGAGGAGAATAAAATATATTGAATTCTATTATTGTCATCATAACTTAATCTGACTACTTAACATTGCCAGAAAGCCATCTTCTTTTTTTGTCTGACTCTTTCTTTCATGCTTGCGTTTTTTCATCCCAACTTCTATTTCTCAGCAGCTGGACAGGGATTCTGCTGTGCTTCTGAAACTCTCTCACCAATGAAGTCATAATCTCCCCATCTGCTCAGAAGTCAATGCCTTGTCTGCTCAATGGACAATATTGCACATGCATCCAGAACTTAACCCCCTTCTAGCACTATACCTGAGAACATTGTGTAGGTTCTTACAAGGACTTCTGTTTCAGTGTTGCCTAATACTGTCTGTCTATTCATGTCTTTCATAGAATTGATGCATTATACAATCCAACATGCAGCAAGCAGCCAAATGCAGCACTTAAAAAGTAGGCACAAAAGTGAGCATAACTTGTCCTTTCAGATTTGTGGACCTTTCAATTTTGCTGATAGAGATCTAGTGCTCCACCTCTGCTGAAGAGGAGCTGTCTTCTTTAAATTGCTAGAGACCTTATCTCGTCAGAAGCTGTGCCAGGTGCAAGTTTTGATCATTTTAGGTCAGAGTGATAGCTTAATAACGGGGGAAGCTGCAGACCTGGATACCTCACACAATTATGCTGTTACTGTCTTCTGCCGGTTAAAATGATCTTGTAACATGTTCAACTGGGATCATGGATAGTGCTACATGGTCATGACCATGACTAAATTGAATAGAGACAACAAGATTAGATATATGTGTTCTTTATCATCAAAACAAGTTCTGTTTTATTTAACCTTGTTTAGTTTTTTACTTTGTTTTATTTTTTCTTTCTTTCTAGATATCAGGCAGGGGCACAATGCAATAACACTTCTGACAGACTCCTGGCCTACACACTCACTGGTACAGGTTGTGATATCCCTCAAACACTGTCCACCTGCTCATCCATCGGAATTAAATATACCATAAATGTCTGGGCTTATTGAAACAAATCAGTGTGAACCGCTCATTAAGTGCTGAGCGGGATTTAACTCGAGGTCTATGAGATTCAATCTTGCGCTTGGCTCCGAGGTTAATCAAAACCGCAGCCCCGTTGCCATGGCTAGCTCTTTCCCTGGGCTGCGCTTTGGAGGACTTCCTGTTGCACGGGATACATCCTCAAGTAGCGTTTCTTTACAAATGGAAAAGATACTCTCAATTTTTACGCTTAATTAAAGCAATGC
Source organism: Alosa alosa (assembly GCF_017589495.1). Classification (NCBI taxonomy): domain Eukaryota; kingdom Metazoa; phylum Chordata; class Actinopteri; order Clupeiformes; family Clupeidae; genus Alosa; species Alosa alosa. The sequence continues at coordinate 12,810,537 of NC_063203.1, read as the reverse complement.
ACCAGGGCCACGTGCCCCCTGGCTATGTGAGCGCTCTAACCTCGGCTCAGCGTCAGTGCAAGGGGCCTGTTTGAATCTGAAACGGTGTGACAGCCGGCAGCAGAACCAGGCGCAGCGGCCGCTACAGAGGGGAATGAGGCCCTCACCCGTCCCTCCCTCCCTCCCTCCCTCTCTCCCCACTGCCCCTCTCCCCTCCACCTGTACCCTGCCACAGTAAACGCTGCCAGCAGGCAATGAGGCCCTCCAGTAATCCAACTTAAAGAGTGGCTTTACAGAGGACGGCAATGGATGGAGATGGGTGGTGGCAGGAGGCAGAAATGATGGCGGTGGTGGTGGCTATGGTGTGGGTGAAGGTGTGTGTGTGTGTGTGTGTGTGGGGGGTGTTGGAGGCACTACACGAGGGGAGAGGGGGTACCTGCAGAGTAATCCACAAATTAGGAGACAGGAAATGGGGAGATCATTACCTTCGACTGTAAATTAGGCGGCTCATCAGCCCATACCCAGGGCAGAGCGCAGAGTGGAAAAAAAGCCCCAGTACTTCAGAAAACGGGTGGGGGGTGGGTTTGCAGGGTAGGAGGAGTGGGAAGAGAGAGAGAGAGAGAGAGAGAGAGAGGGGGAGAGAGAGAGCAGCCAGGCTCTGGCTCTAATGATAAACACCATTAGCCATTGTGCACGACACTAATGCGCCTATCAGGGGAGAGCAGGCTGCCACCAGGATAAACCTGCTGGCTCCACTAATCACAGTCTTGTTCCTGGCGGGGGCTTCTGCAGCGAGCAAGGTAAGGAGGCAAAGGAGGGGGGGAGCCAATTGCTGCTGCGCACCTGGGGCACTCACAGGTAAAAGTTAATCATTACTTCCTAATAAAAGAGCAGGATGGAGAGAGGGGGATCGGGCATTGGGAGGCTGCATGTGCAGTGCGGTTCAACAGGATGCCACCCTGTAGGAGGGTGAGATTCCCAAATTTCACTTGGGCTTGGCACAGCTAACTGTGCATTAAAAGTGATCTGGACTGTCAACTGGTTGTTCAACCCATTTCTGTGTCTGTGGGTTTTAGATAGACTAGCTGCTATGGGTCAAAAAGGACATGGCTAGAATTTGTCCATTTGGTGCCACCAAGAGAAAGTGAGTGTTTACTTCTGTGTAGACGTCAAGAAGAGTGAAGATTCCAGCGGAGTGTCCAATTAGCAGCAATGGTTTTACTTTTCCGTTTTGTATCTTAGAGCTCAAGAGCTTTCTCTTCACCTATTCTTTAATATCTTCTTTCTTTCTCTTTCTTCCTTCCATCCTTTCTATTTCTTTCTTTCTTTCTTTCTTTCTTTCTTTCTTTCTTTCTTTTTCTTTCCTTCCTTCCTTCCTTCCTTCCTTTCTATTTCTTTCTTTCTTCCTTTCTTTCTTTCTTTCTGTTTCTTCCTTCCTTCCTTCCTTCCTTTCTTTTTATTTCTTTCTTCCTTTCTTTCTTTCCTTCCTTTCTATTTCTTTCTTTGTTTCTTTGTTTCTTTGTTTCTTTCTTTCCTTCTTTCTTTCTGTTTCTTCCTTCCTTCCTTCCTTCTATCCTTTCTATTTCTTTCTTTCTTTCTTTCTTTCTTTCTTTCATTCATTTTCTAAGTGCTTCCTGGCAAGGCTTTTACCACAACAGGGAAGAGTGTAGTGAGGGCATGTGGGCTGTGTAGAGTAGAGGGGAAATGAAAATGTAAAACTCTGAATGAATAAGCAGTAATGAAATAATCCGGCATGCGAGCCAATCAATACATGCGACTTCTGTTAAAATGAAGAAAATTAAATTTTTGCACAGCACTCATCAGCTTAATCTGTTTAAACAGAAACAATGGGCCCCAATGAGTAACATGACTGCTAAGTACACAACCGAGCAGAAGGAAAATCAGTTCAACCATTTGTGTTTTCTCTCTCTCTCACACACACACATACTTTTTTGTCTGGTGTTACTCACAAACAAACACAGAGACTATCACCCCCCCCCCCCCACACACACACACACACACACACACACACACCACCTCATACACACACACACACACACACACACACACAAACAAAGAAACTGAGAGAGAGAGAGGAGAGAGAGAGAGAGACAATCAGATTTGCAGTGCAGTCTGGGATTAATCAAGTTGAACAGCGTGAGTACAAGGAGGAGGAGGAGAGGGGTGAGAGAGCGAGGGATAGAATGAGAGAGAAGAGAGAGAGAGAGAGAGAGAGAGAGAAGACTGCCATCTTCTCCCCGTCGTCTTATCTGGCTGTCTCGCTACCTCCCATGCCCATCCATCGCCTGCCAGCCTGCTTCCATGCCCGGCTCCCCACCTCAGTGTTTGCCCACCCCGTGTCTCCCGCCGGTTCCGCTGGCTTTCAGCGTCCCGTTTGCGGGCAGGGAGATAATCAGAATCTAGTGTTCTGTGAAGGAGACATTTGTCTTTCTCCCTACCACATTCTTTTTTTTTCTGTTCTTTCTGTCTTTCTTTTCTTTCTTGCTTTCTGTTTTTTTTTTTTGCCTGTGTGGAATCGGAATCATGAGCGCACGCTTCCCAGGCGCTGGCATTCCACTAATGCCCTGGAATGCCATCGGCACTGACGGGACGCCAATCAGGGAGGCACAGAGAAAATGAGCAACTAAGTGTGTGTGTGTGTGTGTGTGTGTCTGTGTGTGTGTGTGTGTGCGTGTCTGTGTATGTGTGTTTGTTTGCATGTTGGCATGCATGTGTGTACATGTATGTATACACAACCAGGCATATATAACTAAATGTGTGTGTGTGTGTGTGTCTGTGTGTGTGTGTGTGTGTGTGTGTGTGTGTGTGTTGTGTGTGTGTGTGTGTGTGTGTGTGTGTGTGTGTGTGTGTGTGTGTGTGTGTGTGTGTGTGTGTTGTGTCTTTGCATGGACATGAATGAATGTTTCATGCATCCAAACAGCGGTGCGGTCATCCACATGGGAAAGAAGACCGGAGACTTTCATGAGCCTCATTCATTTTTCATTGGCCAGGTTCATGGGGATTATCAATGCGGCACCCCAGAGAAGCACCTGACAGCACACACGCAGGGAGGACATATGGTAAAACTTCACATTACAAAGCCCTAGCCAGCCACACCATACTTACCATATCATTAGCCACAGATAGAGTAGCACTCTAATTAGCTAGGTGAGACAGCATGTTGTTAACTGGTTGCATGTGCCACAACCTAGATACTGACCTTACATGCATATAGTTGTCAGTTGTCATAACTAAATATGTTACATGCCTCTACACTGTACTTAATAATGTAGATGCGAGATGAAAGTTGCAAGAACATATGTGTGTATATGACTATATATACACAAAGAAAAAAAAGGAAAGTTATGCTTTATGTTTCCTGTATGCAGTGCTTGTAAATATGATGTAAGGACTTGTTGTTCTGATCATATTCATAGTTCCCTCACAAGGGAATAAATGTCATAGGAGAGTGAATGCCTGTCAGAAAGCCTGTTTTAGTGTCATGTTTAAAGGAACTGAGAACAATTTGCTCTGAAGTCAACCCTGTTGACTAAAATAAACTTGCACTAGTTGTTGTCCCAGGCAATAGCCCATTTCTCTGCCTTTATGTTCCTGCATATGGCTGATTACAATCCTCGCAGGCGAGCGTGCTGTCGGTTACCGTGCACCCCTGTGCAGTGCAGTGACATTGTTTCCGAATGACAGAGATTTTCACCGCAATTAGCATAAAATAGATCCTCTTGGGCCTCGCCAATGGAGAGTAAAGCACGGAAATTTCCGCAGGTGTTCAGTGGCGCAAGGTAACACAATCTGTTCCAGGCAGAATGCAAATGAAATGACACAATACTGCCAAGATAGTTTTCCCCTCTGAGGGGTACTGATGACAGGCCAACCACAAGGGTAACATATGTCAAAATCATTTTCATTTTAATTAGTTGGTTTTGTGTATATATTTTATTAAATTCATACTAGTCGTGGGGCATTAGGGAGGTTTATTTTTTTCATATTAGATGAAAAAAACAACTAATTATGGTTGAAATACAAAAAAACACTAATAAACAGCATTCGCGTTCAAAGGGTTCGTGTTCGGTTTTGCCAGAGCCTTCTTCTGGCTGGTGTCTAAATTCTCCGCCTCTCCTCTTGGAACAAGGTAGGCACGGGTTTGGATGTGAATTCGAGATGAGATTATAATGTTCACGCTGCTCAAGCTGTTGGCAAATCATTGATCTATCTTAGTGTTCAGCACAAAAAAGGCATCTCTCGGTGGCACAATAAAACCAAAACCCCATTGCTAAGATGATACTTACTTACGGGTAACACTGTGGATTAAATAAGAATCAAATTACAGTGGAAGATCACTGAAGACTCCATTGCCTCTATGTCTGTAGCAGTAGGCCATTGTGCAGAAGAGTAAGTAAAAGGAAATTCTTCCTTTGTATATTATGTGCAAGTCCATTAGCAAGTATTGATATTCCAATCACATGAGAGAGATATCGATCGATACCTGTCATGAAGCAATTATTGTTCTTCAGGAAATAAAAACGGTGCATTTCGTGGTCGTGTACCGACTGTGATGAATATCATCCGTATAATGACTTGTGGAAACATCTGACCCAGACCTTATGTCTGATGGAGCCGATGAGAATTTTTCCAGTCAACATCAATTTGTACGTGTAATTGTTATTGCTGCATCGGCACGGTCCCTGTTGTAGCGGCGCATCTGCAGAATCTACAAAACGTGCGCCACCCTCCCGGTCTGACACAAACAATCAAACAAACTCCTCAATTCTCAACGCCACCGTTGGCTTTCAAATGCATTTAGCGTGAGAACAAAGACACCAAAACAAAAAAGTCAGCATAAATGAAGTTCACCCCCTCCACTCAACACCCCCCTCCTCCCACACACACACACACACACCCCTGTGTTGTGATACCGCAGTCGTTTGCATTTTGACAACCGTTTACTTCTGAGATCTAAAGGGAGCTTCAGACAGGTCCGCCGCAGCAGATGAACATAATTGATGTGGCGCCGTCCGCTAGTCATTTCACCGAATTCTTTCAACTGCCAAACTGTGCTTGGCTCGTGCAGCGGCGTCACGAGCACATGCCCAGATGTCCGCGGAACACCGAGCCCGCTCGCCCGACACACACACACACAGGCACAGACACAGACACACACACACACACACACACACACACAGACGCACACACACACAAACACACCCACACGCACGCACAGGCTCATCTTGGGGGGAAATGTGAAGCCCTCAAGAGTCGGGAGTCGATAGCTGAGTCGCTAATGCGTCAAGCGCCAGGATGCGCCAGGCTGCCGATGGTTGCTAAGCTACGTGATGGGGACTCGGCTTAATTGCACTGCAGGTTTCTATGAGAGCTGATTTGTACCTGTTTTTCCGGCATGGGATTCTGGGAATTCGATGCGCAAGCCCCCGATTAACCTGAGGCACACGTCGCAGTAATTTTACAATAACTCACGTGCAACTCTGTTCAAAGGGAGGGCAGGAGCAGCGTGTGCTGAATGGGTTTAATAAGCCTAAGCAATACTTCCACAATGTGTTGGAAAATGAGATGGTGGCTAAATTATGAGGGACAAGGCCCATCTATGTGCCCTTAGAATTCCTGTGGGAGGTGAGGTGAGGTGGGGTGGAGGGGTGAGGTAGGGTGGTTGGGTGGGTGTTTTTGGAGGGGGAGGGGGGGTGTTGGTTTTTGCGCTTCAACCATCTTTAACTGATAAGTGTGAGCCTCTACTTAACCTCGTGCTGGTGGATGCAAGTTAGCCCACATGGGAGGGAGTCTTCTTTATAATGTCATCACTTGTTGCGAGTGTAATATCAGTGTCCCGGGGTGTGAAGTAATGGAGCTGCTATCAAACTGCCACAGCAGGCTGGCACCGACACACACACTCACCAACTCACACACACACACACACACTCTAATGTAAGCCACCGAGGCTGGGTTGTCATTAACAGTCCTAACACATGCATGGTGTTGTTGTTTTACAGCTTGCCCAAAGGCAGAACACTTCGGCTCCTAAAATGAAATGCTACCGCGACTCTGAATGCGCCATTGAAGTTTTATGCCCTTCCCTCATAATCACTATCTATAACACCCACACAAAACAGCGACTTGCATGCTCTAAATAATTGAAATATATGTCAGAAAAACCTTGCCCTCTTTAGAGCAGGACTGAGAATGCAATGGTACTGCAGCTTCCTTTCGTTTTAACGGGGCTCTTTAAAAAACTCCGGAGGAGGCAGGGAGCGGTGTTTTGGCTCAGTTTCAGGTCTGTGCCGAGGTGGAGACCTCTTTACAGAACTGGGATTAGCCCCAGTGTTGTTTTCTGCTTTGTCTCGCTGCGACTCAGCAAAAGTCTTTGTCGCGCAGCACACACCGGTTCCCGGGATCCTATATGCAGGCCACAGGTCCTCCGGTAATCAATGTTGATGAATGAGCGGGAAGGCTCTCTTTATTCCAGACCTCGGTGAATAGAAAGTTTCCATTATCTCTCACAATGTATTCACTCCATCACAGTGACAGGGCTGAGGCGAGGCACACTCTACTGCCCTTACTCCGTGGCCCGTACCTGCCAGCCTCCGTCTGCTGCACGTGCCCGAGGATGGAGGGAGGGAGAGAGAGAGAGAGAGAGAGAGAGAGAGAGAGAGGGAGGGAGAGGGAGAGGGAGAGAGAGAGAGGGAAGGGAAGAGAGGAAAAGGTAAAGAAAAAAGATGAAAAAAGAAAAGTGCTTAACGTGGACTACGTGGACCAGACTGACAAAGCCAAGGGGATCAGACAGGGCACACAGCAGGTGCACGTGTAAGGGAGGGACAAAGGAGGGACAGCAGGGGAGTGGAGGAGTGTGTGTGTGTTTAGGTGTGTGTGTGTGTGTGTGTGTGTGTGTGTGTGTGTGTGTGTGTGTGTGTGTGTGTTTAGGTGTGTGCATGTGTGTGTGTTTAGGTGTGCGTGTGCGTGTGTGTGTTGCATGTGTGTGTAGGTGTGTGTGTGTGTGTGTGTGTGTGTGTGTGTGTGTGTGTGTGTGTGTTTGTGTGTGTGTATGCTTGGGGGTCAAACGAATTAGAGCGTTTACACCTTCAGCGTCGGCATGGCAGCTAACTCCCGCCGCGAGACACCTTTTCAGCAGGGGCCTTGAGAATGTGGCGTGAACGAGGTCATCCGTTCGATTAGGGAGGGAACGGCGACGAGGCAGAGCGATGAGCAAATCGCCACCGTGACTGCAGCCGCCTCCGCCTCCGCCGCCACTGTCTTCCTCGTCATCACCGTCATTGAGGACGGGAGAGACTAATTTTCCCCAAACAGCTTTTTGATATTTCAATGATTCTCTCCCTCTCTCTGTCTCTCTCTCTGTCTCTCTCTCTCTCTCTCTCGCCATTAGCCGAAGCGTAATAGGCCAAAGCTGCTAGCGTGTGCTTCGGCACCCTGGCTCATTGCCTTTTAATGCTGTTGATCAGAGAAAATGACTTTGTTCTTTTCCCTTTACCTTTTCACTCTCCACCAAGGTCAATTACCCATCCATTAGTGCCTTTCATTGCTGCACTGCATAGCAGTATATCACAAAGCTGCACACAACATAGCAGACACCGCACGCCTCGACTGCCAGGGAAATAGGTAGGAGCAGGCACACACGGCTGCAGCTCTGAATGGCACATTATATTCACCTGACTTACAAGCATTAGCGGGAAAGCGTTGTGGCCCGTTATTTGGTGTAAACCAATTACTTATTCAGGCAGGAGCAACTACAGCCTTTTGAGAAGAGGGCCACGGGCTTTGGAAACGGTAATAGTGAACTTGATGAAGTGGATCATGGATCAGGAGTCCCCCTTTTTACCTTCCGTTCAAATGAAGTACGGCACCGTTCCCTCAGACTACCCGGATAAAAAATTGTTATAGAATAAAACCTGGCGTGTGTGGGTGCAACAGCGGAAAATGCCCATTAATTGGTGCACACCCAAATAAATTGGCAACCATCCCTGCCAGTTTCTTTCCATTAGTTTTTATCAGGACACAAACACGCTTTGTTGTGAGTTTTGTGCTTTTGAGCGGCGCCAGATGTCTAGTTTGCAAGAAAAGGGGGCCATCAGCCAGATGATCAAACAGAACAGGCTCGCAACCGAGTGAATGCAATAATTATCATTAATACAGGAAGGACGGAATTAAAGAAATAAATACATATGAAATAGCCCTGTCTTCCTTTCAAGTGGAGTGATACATTCAATCATGTCTCATTTTCTGACTCTCCAATGAAACATTTAATTCTATCGCTGCCTGCCCGCTACACACATGGATGGAGATTTTTGTTTCTGGACCAGATTAAGTAGCCAGGAGTCTAATAAACAAACAGTAAAGACAGTTCAGCATACCGATAGCTTTTGCAGGATTCACAGTAGTGAAATATATTGATATAAGGTTCACAAAAGAATCTGAGAAATACTGATACTGATGTTATTTCAGTTGAAGCATGAATATCACAGAACAGGCATAGAATTCCACTTATGGTTTTAATCCAATTGTGGTATGCAGACTTGCAGGCTTGCTTAAATACAATGCTGCACTGACTCAAATTCAAACAGCAGGCAGACCTTTCCACAAAGAATTGTTAATACTGCATTGCAAGGAAACAAAATTGAAGAAAGAGTCCACCAACTAACTTCAGACAAAGAAAAGTTAATAACATACATGCTGCAAAGTTCAATGTTTAGTTTACAACTGGTGAGTTGCAGAGGAAAAGAGAGGGAAGAAATACTTCTCAAAGGTGCCTTGATTATAACGACCCCCAAATGGGAATCCAATATTTGCCCAGCAGTGATTGAGACATTTTGTTCCAGTGTAAATCGCACAGATACCGGTGGCAGTGTGGGTCCCTGAGTAGAACTTAAAGGAGAACTCCTTTAGATGCTGTTGATGAGAAACAGGAAATGATCCTTCCCCAGCTCGATGGCCAGAGCGCTCCCCTATCAATCCCAGCCTGCTTTGAGCAATATCCAGTGACAAGCGGATAGATAGAAGACAATATCCTGAGTCCCTGTGTGGTGCAATCATGCGCTCTGAGACTTGGAGACCCAGAGTTGCTGGCAATAACCACCCACTCCCCCCATCACACTCCCTCCAAACCACCCAGTGAACCATACTGAACTCTAGTTGTTGCACCGGCTTTCATCATTGTAGTACTCCTGGCCCTATGCGCACCTGCCTTTTGTACATCCCTCACTACCCCTCCTCCGCTTCCCTCTGGGACCCTTGGGACCCGCAAACTTTTGGTGTGTGGGGGGGTTGTTCGCTTGGGTGAGGCTGGGATGGGTGGGTTGCTGCTGCTACGTTCGGTGTCTTTAACAAGAGTTGCCGAGAACAGAAGGAGGAATGCTTCCAAGTGAGAATCAAGCCGAAGCACCATGGAGACCGACATTATGTCTGATGTATCTTCCCCAGGAGGACCTTCCTCTTCCTCCTCCGCGGCTGCTACTACTTACTCTTTCTCTCACCCTCCTCACTCGATTCGCTTGGTGCAGCAACACCTACATGCTTCATTGATTTAATATCTAGGTTCCCTTTTTTATATAAATAAAAGAATTCTTGGCCAATTCGGTTAATATGTCTGAAGTCATAGAACAATTCAGAGCCGATGTCTGGACTCTCAGGCAAGTCTACATAGCAGTGTGCCTCTTTCAAAGGGTGCCATTCCAATCATTTATGTCACTGAATACAGTGTCAAAGCAAACAAGATTGAATCTCATTCAGCCACAACCTTGATTTCCACAAAGGGTCAAATGAAATGATCACAAACAAAAGGCGAATCTGGTGACGAGCATTTGTGGAGTTTAAAATGTAAGCAGACTGCAAGCAGTGGACCGTATCAATTATCACCAGCTGCTTAGTCTGGTGGAGCCAGTGCTGTAATTTAACAGCAGTCCTTTTTTTTGCTTTCCTATAGTGTACTGCAGAGTTTGGTGGGCACGGTTGTTCGTTTTCAGAACTTTACAGTGGAGTGAAAGCACCCTCCATACAATTGTTTTTTTTTCTCTCTCTCTCTCTTTCTCTCTCTCTCCCTGCTCCTGCGGACAGCATGATGTTCCGATTAACATGGAGACTTCTCAGGTGTGTAAAATAGAGCAATCGGTCCAATAACTGCAGGTAGTAAGGGACCACTATGCTGGGAATTTGGAGCTGCCGCGCATCTCAATAAGGAACTAATCATTCCACAATTGTGCCAAGTTTTAACAAGGCTTGTGCAATTCTGACAAACAAAAGGATATTTAAACGATAATCTCCCTCGTTCACACATACAAAACGAAAAAGCTCAAGACAATGAGAGAAAATAGGGAGCAAAATGCTTAACATTCCAACTGCAGGCATTTTCTGGCTTAAAATATGCAGCTGGTATTGTGAGAGCAATTTTCTTATTGAATTGAGATAAAAAAAAAAAAAAGATTGATTCAAATACTTAAGTAAACCTGCACTTCCATTTGCAGGCCCACTTTCTCACTGCTAGGGCCACCAGTTTGAATGAGACTGGGGGGGGTTGGGCACCAAATTCCACGGCAAGCAATTATGGCAAAAATAAGACTTTTACAAATATGGGGCATAATCACCCTCGGCCACTGAGACAAGGCCAAACATGGCGGATAATGGAGGAGGCAGAGAAGTAAGTCTAAAATAATTAGCTAATTAAAGGTGTGAAGTAACAAAGACGAGGCGGTTGGAGCAGGACTCAAGGTCAAATACATTTAAATGCTAATTCAAATAACTTGATCGGTGTGTATGTGTGTGTGTGTGTGTGTGTGTGTGTGTCTGTGTGTGTGTGTGTGTGTGTGTGTGTGTTTGTGTGTGTGTGTGTGTGTGTGTGTGTGTGTGTGTATCTCGCACATGTTTGTGTGTATGTATAGACGTATTTCTGTGTGTCTGTGTGTGTGTGCATGTACGTGTGCTTGAATGAGATGGGATGAATGTGTGTGTGCGCGCACACGCATGTGTGTGTGTGTGTGTGTGTGTGTGTGTGTGTGCATGAGTGTGTGCTTAAAGGAACACATGCAAATGAAACCATCTGCTGGAGTTTGGAATAGCTTTCATTTTTCCGCTGAAACCAATAACCTCACACTGAGTTTTTAAAAAAAGGGATAACATGAGTCACATGGGCACAAATCACCTTCATTCTATGATTCTCACCACTGGTGCTTCATAGAGACTGCTTCCTTGAAATCCTCTACTTTATTTATACTGCATGTGTAATTGACACATGACCTACATTGTTTAGTACAAAATATTAATGCCCTCCTGCTTTTTTGGAGCAAAGCTACTGTCTCCCATTGACAACGGCTGCCTCAGAAGCCTCTTTGAAAGCTGAAGTCTGAAGGCATGCAGTTGAATCCCTTCGATGGCATTCTATACAAAGAAAACCTATTGTGTCTATTCTACCTAGTGGTTAATAAATCATATGCATGGTGTCTACATGGGAATAAAATGAAGATTAATATGACCAGAGTGCTGGAAGAATTAGAATCTTTAGAAACATTTTCTATGTACACTGAATAATATACTACAACATGCAACCAGTTTTTAATTTATGGTTTTATGAACAACTTCTTTGAGTGGTCTCTTCAACTTCACATTGGTGGTATATACAGTAGTCATGTGAAGGAAAGATGAATCCACCTGTCATCCCCACTAGCTACCCACTAGGTACTTTTGTGGTTTGTATCGGAACACATCACGGAAATATAAAAAAGGCCTTCACAGCACTTCACTTCGTTAGCATGTTGGCAAGCTGTATCAGTTCATGGTGTTTTACAAGGTTTTGAATGCTTTGTAGGTAGATATCTTGCTAGTTTTAGACTTTAAAGACGATTGGGCTTTTAAGACGTCAGTCAAAACCAAGAATACCTGGGAGAGAGTCAGGTGGAACAGAACAAGGGAGTGGGGCGCAGTCTTTACGTGAGCTGAGGTTTGTTTTGTTCCCTGTCTAATGCCAGCTTGATTAGCAGATCTTGCATACTCTAGCTTTAATGTAAAGAAAACAAAACAGTACACTGAAAGCTGGCAGGCCTGAGGCTACGATGTCTGGAATGACATGAAAACAGTTTATTTTTGTGTTGTGAAAAATGATCATATCATACAGCATAGCACTAATGTGACAGTTTTGAACATCTTGCAAGAGCAGCGTGTGTCTGAACATTGCTGAAACCATTGCAAGACTTCTTGCAAACATCTGTTTTTATTTGACCAATCTCTATTCCACAGCTACGATAAGCATTATCACAACAGTTTGATGAATCACACATCCCACATGCATATTCATGACATAAATATTAATTAATGGTTGCATTTCATAAATAAACAGTCCACTTTAGACACCAAAAGAACATAAAACATAAAGCATGTGGTCTGGTCATAGAAAACAAATATTATATTATATATTCAAATAGCACCAACACTGAAAAGAACATGTAAGTCCACATTAAACTGACTGACAATATGGTAATATGTAACTGGCTTTATGTATTAATATTTGGCAGTGTGCCAAAGCCTGTGTTACTGTCTACGGTAATTATAGTAAAAAGAGAAAGGGGAAAATAACTAAACTATATATATAAAGGGTGATATTTGTGCAGACACTTCATGTAATTCTCAAAGTAAATTAATTTCAATGAAGCACTCTGTCTGAGAGGATCATTCATTACTTCGAGCTTTCACAGTAAGCAACTATTAAATCAATTTTAAAAGATTACGGTTTGCATGAGAGGAAGAAATAACCACAGACTGTTTGCATTCAAGTGTGAATTTCAGGGATTTAATTAGAAGTTAATTTTGAGTCATTCCACTAATACAAACAATATGGAAATGAGCAGCCCCCCCTCAAGTAACTGACAGTTCCATTAGTAGCAATGGAAGAATAATATTGGTATACACTACGGGTATCTGGAGGTGGCAGCTCGTCTGCTGAAATCAAATAATCAGGCCTCAATCCACACAGCTCCACACCGAAAAACTCACATGAGACAGTGGTTAAACTCACAGCTTATGTGTTGGCCATTTTCACACATCATGTCACCAATATGAATATGAATATAAATTAAATGTCGGTGTGTGTGTGTATATATATATATATATATATATATATATAATGTATACGTGCTAAATCACCAAACACTAGCTTGTCCTTGGGGGGTGAAATATTATGAAACAGCCTCAATCAATCTCCTTGGCTGGATCATAACAAGCCCTCCAGCCACCTCCATCCTCCTGTCTCTCCATCACTCAATCACCTTACACTCTCTCTTTCCTGATAGCTCGTCCATCTAGTTGAACAGACTGCACAGGTATTCCGGAGTTGCACACCTCTGCTGCTCCCATGCAAATCGTCTCTATAATACAGTCACACAAAACAGAGGCCCATAACTCAATTCTAATGACTGCTTTGTCTGCCATTGCTGTGCTGAGATTAAGGATGTTTGGACCTTTTTTCCCTGAGTATGCCAACTCAGCACTAATTCCTCTCATTTGCATGATATATTGAAAGAAGCATTGCACAAGCTAAAAAAAATGAAGTAAATAGCCCCATTTAGATGCATTAAATCAAAATGCAAATGCGAGCTAATTGCATCATGGTGCCAAAGAGTAAGCCTTTTTCCCCCCATGATTACATTACGCCTGCGGAGTTCACCTGGTAAACCTACAATATGACTCTCTGTCGATGGAGGCCCATTTCCCTCTGGTGTACTGGAGCTTTTTATTCAGAGCCAATGACAGCTGAGTGGCACAACTGTATCCCACTTCTGACACCAGCAGAATTGAACGGCTAAAACCGAGAGGTCTCGGAACAGCCCAATGTCCCGCACCCCCGGAGTCCCAATCATTACAAACCTGTTCGGCTTGATGGGTCGCTCGCTGGAAACTATTGAGTGCTGTCGGCCGCCTTGAAGGTTTACCTTGGCCCTCACTCTTGTCTGGCTAAATAAACCGCTTGGATCTCGGGGTGACAGTCAGCGTGATGGACAAGGTTGTAGCCCTGGGCCCCCTGACAGTTTGAAAGGTCAGCTGGTCCGTGAAGAGAAACATCTGCCCAGGCCCACCTCCCACTGCGCCTTGGGACCTTAGCAGGTGATAAATTTGGTTTCTGGGGCATTAAATTCAAATTAAGTGTGAGGCGCCCTGGATAGCCATATCGCACGTGGATGATATGACATGGAGCTATGCGATTATGCAAACATCTGTGTTGCACATGCCTGCACAAAAACATGGACATGTGATAGTGGAGACTCCAACCGTTGAATCAATAGAGAACGTTTAGGGGCAGAATAGCAGGTAATTTTAAAAGTGAAAAATAAATCAATATAAAAAAATATTTATATAGAAAAACCTTCCGGGAAGGTCATGTGAATATCTCCCCTTAGTATAAATACCGCATACAGAAGGGAAGAAATAAAAGCAGAGAAAGAGACAAAAGCAGTTGCTTCAAAGCTGTTGAATAAAAACACCTTTTTTTACAAAATACAAGACCATTACAACCCGAGAGCATTTTCTAAGGGCTGGATTACGACTGCACATCCAAGGTCACCGAAGTTTTATCAGTTATGAAAAACAATCGACATCTCATATTGATTGATGCCTGACGGAGCCATAGAAAAACACAAGATGTTTCATGGGTAAAATAACAAGACTAAAACACCGGACCAAACTACATATCAGTAAAACGACTGTCGGGGAAGGTCATCCGGCATGGCCATCTGTTTTGTCTGTGCATACCACTATCTCAAAACGTAGTGTACAAATATGTAGTCCTAGACAACCACACTACAGTGAAGGAGGAGTGCATTAGCAAGGCAGCACGTACTCTGTTTTGACTTTCAAACTGCGACGAGGAAACGGGCCAGCTCAGCTAATTGAGTGGCCGCATAAATGAGAAAGTTATAATAAAGAAACACTCGGTAGACCTTCCATTCTGATCAAAGCACTGGGCCTATGCAACGCTGAATACAAATCAGGTGGCCGTGAATTCCCAGCGGGGGGAGTGTGTGTGTGTGTGTGTGTCTTTGAGTGTGCGAGTGTGTTTGCGCACGAGTCGGCCTGGTCACAGCCCCTCGTGTGCCATCAACGCATGGTTAAACACTATTTCACTTTGCAGAGCGCACTCTGCTGGACCAGAGCATGGGCCCTTATGCCTATCCTACCACCTCTGCTCACAGTGCTTCACTGTGCACCGAAAACTAGTGCTGTGCCAAGTTCATTACTCATGAAAGGCATTGTTTATCATAATATTTTACAGTAGAGATTGACATGCCTTATCGAAGCAGTAAGAACTTAATACTAACAGTGCAGCTACTAAGTGTAAGCTTCTACTGCTTGAAAGGCATAGTTAATCCCTAAGCAAGGTCACGGGCCACAATAAGATCAAACCGACTTATTCAGGATAGATGCAAATGTTTTAATACTGGTGCACTTTCTTTCCGAAAACTAATCTTGGCTCTCAAAAGTTTAAATTTGAATTCTTTT
Organism: Alosa alosa; assembly: GCF_017589495.1. Taxonomy (NCBI): domain Eukaryota; kingdom Metazoa; phylum Chordata; class Actinopteri; order Clupeiformes; family Clupeidae; genus Alosa; species Alosa alosa. The sequence continues at coordinate 12,795,042 of NC_063203.1, read as the reverse complement.
TTGATTGTGTCCCATTGCAAATGTAAATAACAGAGCATGAGATTGACCCTTTGCTCTGTGATTTAGTCATTCCATCTGTTGCTAAGTAACTGTATATGAGCATGTCTAGGGTCATCTAAGCATAGCCAAGAAGTTGCAAACTTAATAGGAAAGATATAAATTGACATAAATTGACCATCATATTTTTAAAAGGAAACTAATAAAGACACCTCACTTATGCAGTTTATACAGAGAAAAGCCCATATGTATGATAAGGAGTTAGAGTAGAGATGGAGTCTGTGCCTTTCAGAGAAGCACTCAAGGGATCTGAAACTACAGTATACGTCACTTTACACTTTGTAAAGGTAGTTACAGGTACGAGTATGATGGTCATGATCATTGTGTATTCTTGTAATCTGTGCTGTATTTCATGTGTTAGGGATGCTGTTGTGGGTCAGTTAAATGTCACAAAAATAGTTTCTGAAAATATCACATTTTATGGAAGAAATATCAGAATATGACGTGCTGTCAACAGTGGTAAGCTTAGTTGACCGCAGAGTAACTCATACCTGTCAACCACTTTTCCCGGATTCTCCCGTATTTCAAGGTAATCTCCCGGCACCCTCTCGTTTTGTTATTTCTCCCGGAAAACTCCCGTAATTTGCATGGCCATCAAACTTCATTTTAAAATCATTGATCCATTCATTTTTTCTATTAGTCTGACATCTCCCATGTTGCCAGATTGTGTATGAAATACACCCTACACAATACATACACGATTACTTAGTTTCAATTTCAACCGTTTTGTCATAGGCTAAAACCTGGCAACCCAAAACCCAAATAAGGAAGCGGGTGCCGACTGCGCAGCCTGAGTCTCGTCGTAAGCAAGCGGGCTAGTTGAATGGCCTACTCCAGAACTAGCTGTTGTCAAATTGTTGGGAATTTAATTGATTAACACATCACATAAACTGTTATTGAGTGTTGTTGATACACTGAACTTGTGTCCTCGGAACCAAATCAGACAGCAAGCAGCTTTGGAGTTTTGGAAGTAGGCTGCAGGCAGGCAGCTGGTGGATACATAACTGGCATGCGTAAGGTAAAAGCAAGACCGAAATGCAGTGTTGAAACACGTGTATGAAACGTAGTTCATATGCAAACACAGATCCGGTATAAACTGCCCCCCCCCACCCCCCGAAAAAAAAATCTCCCGTTTTTGGAAAGCTACATGTTGACAGGTATGAAGTAACTGGCAACGTCATACGCACGCACTGACGAATAGCTAACGCCCAAAAGACTAGCCTACAATTAGCCTGTCTCACTCATTTACATTCTGCTGTTTTAGCTACCACTATACTGCAGCAGCAAAACACTGAAACCCTCACCCCCATGCATGACTGCTACCTGCTATGGTAAACGAAGAGGGGGGCTGCCATGTCTCATCCACTGGGCTTATGACTAGAGTGTTTCAACAGATCAAATGAGAGAAAACAAGCTCCCTAGACACCAATGAGAAGAGGTACCGACATGGGTTATGTGGGTTGCACGCTGTGGGTAGAAGGCAGAGAAACCCTTTTTCACCAGGGCATACAAGAATACAAGCCTCCCTCCCTCTCATTTCTCTCTCTCTGTCTTTCTTTCTTTCTTTCTCTCTCTCTCTCTCTCTCTCTCTCTCTATCTCTCTCACTCACTCACACTTGGCATGCCACACCAACAATGCAGTGCTCAGTCAAATGTGAAAAATCATAAGAGCTTTGGTCTCTAAGAAAAATAGAAGACATCAGAGATTTGTCCTGTGGCATTCTCAATGTTATTTATGTTCTGCCTTAAGACAAGGAGTCTTAAAGTGATGTTTAAGAGTGGTGGAAAATGCAACACATGAACACAATGATTTGTAAGCATTACAAGGGTTTATACCAAGCCTATTGTGGGAATTCACAAGCTCACCAAAAGCTGACATCTAATGGTTTATCTGAAATGGCAGCACTGCACATAGTGTAAAACCCAATTTTCACACCAACATAATAAGGACTGGTACCACTAACAGCAAGGTTCTCACTATTTGTGTTATCCTAATTAAAGAGAGACGATCTTTTCTGTTATTTATTTATTTTTTTGTCTGGGAGCACCCCAGCGCAGAAAATGCCCTGTTTTTATATTAGTTTCTCTGTCAAAGGCAAGATGTTTGCCTTTAATAAATGTCACTTGGGTTTGTTTCATATTGTTGAAAGAGGGCAATTATAATCAAAGTCTGCCACAACTTTTCTTTTGCATAGGATGACTTCCACCACAGCCTTGGGATGACTTGAGAACTTAATGAGAGTTAGATATGCGTGAAGAATCACACCGATGCTCCTTTAAGTACAGATTCAATAACACATCAAATCAAAAGCACTATCCTTCTGATGCGACAAAGTGTGCGATCAATGCTTTTACCCGCCTTTGTTAAGAAGTTTAGTTTACTTCAGCAATGTTCAGTTTGGGTGTGTGTCGCATGCTTTCGAAAGTCACATTCCTTGTCGATACTTTGAACCAGAGCTTTTAATTACGAGACTTTTTTTGAATGCTCTCAGACATATTTTCCATCTGTTCGCTCTTCAGCTCTCCATCGGGCACCTCTCATTAGTTGGATCTCCGCCCCCATTGTCAATGCTGAAGGGGTGGCTGACCTCCGCAACTATTTTTAAACTTTTGCCGCCTAATTACTGATGACACACGTCCCAGTATTTGCGTTGGAAGTCACAGTTCATCCTCTCCATTAATGTGATTCCCTCCGCATGCATGTGGGGGAGGATGGAAGTCTGGCGGTGGATGGGGATGGGGAGGGGGTGCAAGGAGGGGAACTGACACCCCACTTTGCCACCCAGTTGAAGGGTTTCTGGAAGAGTGCGCAAGCGGTGGCGGAGGCAGGGGTGTGTGTGAGGCACCCCATAATATGCCTGTCATATCCCGGCGCCATGGATCAGATTGACAGGTAATGAACAGGCAGATGAGGTGGTGGGGGTGGTGTGTGTGTGTGTGTGTGTGTGTGTGTGTGTGTGTGTGTGCGTGTGTGTGTGTGTGTGTGCATGCGCGCGGCACGCCTAGCCTCACTAGCGGCTCGATTCCGGAGGAGGCTGTCGAGATCCGCAAGCCTGCACGAGTTCTCCCACAACGCAACTGCCATTAGAGCTAAATTTGTTGATAATCCCCATTTGCAAGTCAAATGAGCTGGTGAGACATGCGTTAGTGAACAAATAAGAGCATAACTGGCTGCTTTGAATGCATAATTTAGAGCCAGGGAGACTACTGTTCAATCTCTTGTGCTCAGTGTAGACAGAGGAGAATACTTGCAACTTTCACCACTGTGGCCTTTTAAACATTTACAGAGCTCAGGCATAAAATGCCTGATAAATGTTTCAGCATCCACCATCAAGATGAATGAGACTCACTACTGTATGCGGCGAAAGGCACAAGGTTGAGTACTGGGCTCTCTTGAATTTAAACACAATCTTAGAGTGTAAGATCTGTGCAGTAGCCTGAAGGGCAAAGCAGTCTTTGCTGACAATGAGGGAAAATGATCCCATGAGCTCAACAATGACTATCCTTTTGTAGGACCCCTCTCTCAGGTCAGTCCCCAACAATAAGGCTAAGGGACGCTAAGGAAAAACGGATAAGCGTCTCATAAAAATAGAGGTACCACGGAACAGCTAAGCCAATGACTGATAAATGGCAGCCCGCCCACACACACACACACACACACACACACACACACACACACTGACTGTGTGAGACTGACTACTGTATTCCCTGAAACCTGACCACCCCAATATATCAGAGGTGGCCTCCATTAACATGTCTCAAACACGTTGTGTGTAGTTACACTGTGTGTTGTGACATGGCGAAGAGTGACATGGCCACAGTGGGCAGAGAAAGGCCAGAGGACAGATGGCGCCGGGATCCGAGATGGACACGTGGGACACGGCGAACCCGCACTGCATCGCTCCGCGCTGTGCCACACCACACCCCGCCACCGGGTCCAACCGGGTGCGGTCAGTAGCGACAGCAGGCCCGTTGCGAGGCCCCCCTAATCTCCCAAGTTCTGTCCAGGCAGAACACGCTGACACTGTGAAACCCGGCCAGGACTCCGAAAGCTAAGGTCCAGTGACAGGCCTTTCAGTGGTAAGCCGAGCAGAGGTAATACTCTGGGAAAAAAATAGCGTAAATCCTCATCTTGACACACAAGTGTGTGTGTGTGTGTGTGTGTGTGTGTGTGTTTGTGTGAATGAATCAAACGCACTGCCCTCTTTAGCCCTTAAAGGAGTACTGTCACACCGGTGTGACGGGAATGTTGGGAAATTAACATTCTAAAGAATATCTAGGTTCATTGAATTCAACATAGAATTTTAGAACCTTCAATTGTTGCGGAACTTGTGAATGAGAATGTTCAAAAACCTACACCTTTAAGGGTTAGGAGGTGAAGAGGCTTCCCGAGTGGGAACCCTGGCTGTAGGAGTCAGGCCGCTGCTAGACTCCACTTGGAACGTGCAGGCTTTCTGACAGTATTAACATGCAAGGAGTGCCAAGGTCTCAGGTCTACTGCCTTAAGCGCAAAGGCAGTTAGTCAATGCAAAACACTGAATTATTTATGGGGGGCCGTGAAATAAATTCAAGTCAGGAGATACAAAGCTCGGGAGTCACGGGCAGACTGGCGATTAACATGGAACTGGTCAGAAAGTTTGGGTCACTAATGAGGTCATGGTCGGAATGTCTTTATCTGGAGAATTGGAATAAGATGGTCGTGCCCCAAAAAATATGCCCACCTTGGTGTCGAGCTCTGTGGGAATTTTCTATTTTATTTATTTATTTATTTATTTATTTATTTATTTATTTGGGGAAGCGAAGCCTCAGATGACGGTGGTGGGTGGTTGGAAATGATAAGAAAGACCACAAGAACATTCAGTCTCAATCACTGAAAATGTATTCCACTGTTTTTTTTAAATGTCTCCAGCTTTGCTTTGACGAATAAAATATGGTTAAGCAAAAAATGAACACGTACAGAAAGAGGAAGTGTTTTGGAATGAGGGGTAATTGGCCAAAACCGCCAGCAGCCTTCACTTTGAGTACACCACTCATATTCTATTGTTGAGGATGTGGAAAACACAATATGCTCTTCTCCGCTCACAATCAATGAGAATACTCTCCCTATATACCAGCAACGATAAAGTAAGGGAAGAGGTAAGTTAATAATAAATAATAATACGTTTATTTTATATAGCGCCTTTCTCAAACCCAAGGTAGCTTTACATAGTAGATCTTGGAGCTCATTTATTTATCCATACAGCCTGCTGAATCTTTAATGATGTAAACGTCTTCTCTACAAAGCATTGCTGTCACTGAGTCATATTCATGACGACACTTCAAAACAAAAGTCCACATGCAGCAGACAAATCTATCAATCTGCGCTGTTCCAAGTCTCATATGGTAAAGTGATGTAAAGGCTCTTCCTTTAATGTTGGTGTGTGTGCCTGAGAGTGTGGGTGTATTTTTCTTTTTCATCTTTCAAAGGAAGACAGAAAGTCGTCCATATTGTGCCATGTTATAAACATCTGAGGGGTAGCTACATAATCAAACTTGTTTTTCAAGGCAGCATCATGAACAACCTTGCTCGTATCCCAAAGTTTTGTCACTTGCCAAAAGTAGAGCTTCATATTAACCTTGGTGATAAGAACAGCTAAGAATGGCTTGTCCACCATCTGTTGGCATACACTGCTGATATGAAATGCAGTTAGAATGCTTATACATTTGGACTGGACACAAGCTTTCACAAATGGGATTTTACAGATATTGGGGTGGTGTGGCATTATATAAAGTCTAAGTAATCCTTTTAGTTGGAGGATTCAGTCAGAGGATTTTCAGATATTTTGGTGTTCAGTATTAATTCCATACCATACGTTTAAGTCGGCACACAAGAAAATAAAAAAAGAGTCTATCTGTATGCAGGATGGGTTCACCCCCAGTGAGTCGACAGCCTTGGAAAAAAATAAACATAAGCATCGAACAAAAAATAAATAAAATGGGGCCCCCAGAAAACTGCATCCCTAAAAGGCACAATGCTTCTCTGCCTTGTACTCCTGCAGCCATTTAATGAGTCTCACACTCCAGCACCCACCCTGCCAGGCAGTCAACCCAGGTAGTGTTGAGAGGAAAACCGTCAGCAGGTTTTACTCTGCCGGTGACACTCTTTGTGAGCAAGTATACATCTTCCAGCACGCGCACTTCACTAGCAGATAAACATCAGCTGTACGCGCTGATTTGCCTTATAAATCACGGTGATCAGCCCTATTAGCTGCCACCTTATCACTCTGTGCACGGAGCCACAGTCGACAGAAACAACCACCACTGCCGCCACCGCCGCTGCTGCTGCAGCTATCCAATATAAGCTCACACTCTAATCGACAATAATAAATAAACAAATGGGGGTAAATGCATTGAGGCAGCTTTGCTCTTTCATCCTGCAACGGCGTGAGATCTAGGGCCTCGAGCGCAGGGAGCGTCTCCTACCGAAAGCGACCCCCCACCCCCAATACACACACACACACACACACACACACACACACACACACACACCAGTGATGGCCCCCACAACACTAGGGGCTTCATTTCACGCGAGGGGGCCGCCGAGGCCTAGGCGAGGTCTTCAAAGGCAGGCCGGCAGATGCTGGAAGGGAGAACTTTCTCTTTGGGCATCTCCTGCCCATCTGCTTCGCCCTGGCAGTGGCATTATCGGCGGGCCCTGCTGGCTGCACACTAAAGCGCACGGCGGGAAGCATTTTTTGCCCAGAGTGATGGGAGAACAGGGCGAGCAAGAGTCCAAAAAGAGGGATTAATTTTCCATTAATTAACTTGTCGATGTCTATACACGGCGCGTGAGAGATAGCATTATCCAGAGACATTGTAATTAATCATGGACATGCATGCCAATGTGTTCGTTATCACGCTATCCTAATTTTAGAATTGTGTGGATAGACTTTTTTTTTTTTAATTTAGACATTTAACACAATGGTTGTTGGCCAGAGGCAGGTAGAGCTTAAAGAATTAACCCTTAAAGGTGTAGGTTTTTGAACGTTCTAAGTTCCGCAACAATTGAAGGTTCTAAAATTCTATGTTGAATTCAATGAACCCAGATATTCTTTAGAATGTTAATTTCCCAACATTCCCGTCACACCGGTGTGACGGTACTCCTTTAAGGGTTAATGATTTATATTGCCGCCTCGCAAAAGGATTATTATATAAGGGTGGCTATGATAAGATCTGGATCAATGAACCTCTCCCTGATGCAGAGGAAGCTTGAAACTCTTGCACATAGGCATTAGAAAATAAAACCATAGCTGCCGACCAAATGAAAGCAAAAGCTTAAGGAATCATGATAGAACCATTTTTTGCTTGGTCCATCTTTTGTTTTCATCGCACATTTGTGTTTTGGTTGGCTTAACATTACGTTTGACTGCATCCCCTGATTCGTCTGTGAGATCAGTGCAAAGTGCGCTGGATTAATGCAATAACATGCACAATCCTTCCTGTGTGTGGTAGGACTGAAAACAGGGCCAGCAGCTTCACTAATGTGCTCGTCTGACTGAGATGATGACTTAAGATGTGGTGGAGAGAGAGAGAGAGAGAGAGAGAGAAAGAGAGAGAGAAAGGTACGCGTATGTGGAACGCCGCATTCCCCCTACCAGACACGCGGTTTTCACTACAGCCCACTGTCTCTGTCTGGTAATAAGCCATTTGACAAAGGATGGGCAAATCCCACCAATCCTGTGAAAATGGAGCCCAGATATAAGTGACTGGCGAGGCAGAAAAAGCTGTCTTTGTGATAAGCAGTCTGAAAACTGTGGCAGGCAAGATAGTTACAGTATGGGTATTTTCAGTGTGATAAAACGCAGCATTACGGTAAAAAAAAAACAACAACAAGCCACATTTCTTTTTTTTTTCCCCTGTCATATCTGTGTAGTAGGCTAGTATTTGATATTTTTTGATTGATCTATTTCTTGATATTTTTTGATTGATATATTGATCTATCTCGTCTTTGTTGTGGGGTATTTTGATATATTTGAGATGGTTATCTGTGTGGTCTTTGTGTGTTTGTGCACAGAAGAGTTGCTATTTTCATATGTCAATAATGTAAGAGTTCGCGCAATTGTGGCTCTTTGGCTAACTTAGCTAAGACTTTCAACTTGTCAGCAATGGGAACTTTCTTAATTCATCCACTTGCCAAGAAAAAGAGCACTCTCAATTATTTCTGATTACATCTGATTACAGAATTCATACAATATCAATACTCCTGGTGTGCTCAAACTGTGGGTAAGGCTGTGCAATATTCTCTCACCAAAAAAGCTCGGCCTGCCAAACTGCTATTCTTCTTGTTTCCACGAAATGGAACGACTCTAATAACCGTACTCCATTTTGAGAAGTGCAGCCCCCCACTCACACACCCCCACCACCTCCCCTGAGTCCTATGCAGTTCCCTCCACTTTTGCTTCTCTCCTCGTGGAGCATCTATGGAGATATCTCCGTGTCTGGTGCGTCAGAGGACGCCGTGGCCTGTCCTCCACTGCTCCGCTGAGATTATCCTCTGCAGGCATGCAGACCTGAGGCCTGCCTGGGCTCAACGGAGAGAGGGAGAGAGAGAGAGAGAGAGAGAGAGAGAGAGAGAGACAGGGAGGGAGAGACAGAGAGAGCCCGGGTGTTTGGCCAAGTGCTTGCTCAGGCATTGCAGAGATGCAAAGCGCCTTTCTATGCAGATTACCTCTGCAGCTTTGGCAGATCTTTTGTTGCTGCTGTCCCTGTCTGATACAGGAGAGAGAGAGAGAGAGAGAGAGAGAGAGAGAGAGAGAGAGGAGGAAAAGGTTGGCACTCTCCCTTCTCTCCCCACGCCTAAGAAGGATTCAGGAGAACATGTTGGGGGATACATCTGAATGCACTGAAGAAGAAAACAAACACAAATGACCCTGCACACAAGAGTCAATTTATATAACAAATTCCAAATAGACTGGAGAAAACCAGAATGCAGGTAGCATTTCACATGCCTGTAGGTGTGTTAGAAGCACTCTGCCAAGGTGGGATGAAAGGTAGTGCCCATGCCAGAAGTATGAGTAAGCAAAGGTCTTCTTTTTGAACCTTGAGGCTTGTTCACAACACAGTCAAAATGTTTAAAACAAGAGATGTGCAAACATCTAATCAATAAATGGTAGCAACAAATGAGAAACTAAAGTCGGATGACCAGGAAAGAATGTCGACATCTTTTCCAGTGACATACAAACAACACGGGCTGATATTCAATACCTCTGGAACACAGAACAAGTCTCATTCAAATTGACAAGCATTCTGATCCAGGGGCAATAGAACACTACCACCCCCTCCCCCCATCTTCAACAGTATCCAAATACACACCATCCATCATAAGGAGGGTTAATTACTGTGGGATAATCCATAACCAATTTCCTTGACTGATGGCCCAATTAAGCATGTTTATGTCATGCTTAATAACTTACTTTCTGATGAGAAGTACTTGCAGAGGCGCGC